>NW_026940186.1:72500-97871 GCF_032062105.1 Saccostrea cuccullata
TTCATGTAGATGTGCAGTAAGGTTTCGGAATTTTGATTTTGCCCCGGGGGTTCAAATAGGGGTAAAAAAATGACGTTTTTATGCAAAAAGCCCCGTCTTCCCTGAAATTCTCTTACATTTTACACAGTAGCCTAATCATCTTTAGGGAGATGGTTGGTAGTGTCATGTAGATGTGCAGTAAGGTTTTGGAATTTTGATATTGCCCTGGGAGGTCAAATGGGGGTGGAAAATTACATTTTTTGTGCAAAAAGTCCTGTCTTTCCTGAAGTCCTCCTTAATGTTACTCAGAAGCCTAATCATCTTTTAGGAGAGTTAAATATCTTGAAAATTATGTAAAACATTAACGTTAAAGAGTAAAAAAACATTGCAAGCTGGGAAACATCTTGAATTTTTATGAGTAATTAATGTACAAATGTCAAATGTGAGAGTCATATCTCATCTCAATCAAAAGTTATAAGCAAATGCAACATTTTTGAAAAGTAGGTTAGGCTTCAAGGTCAAGGTCACAGAGTAAAAGTCATGATTCATTTGGAAAGCTTATCACAGGTAATAATATACATGCATTATAATATGAATGCCCTAACTTTTCTCTTTCAAAATGATAAATTTATAACAATTTAATTTTTTTGCAAGTAGGTCAAACTTCTAGGTCATATGTAAAAAAAAAAAAAAAAAACCATGCCATTCTCACAGGTAAATACTAGTACATAAGTTTAATATGAATGCCTTGTCTCTTCTCATTCAGTAGATATGACCGTGATAACCAAGGTTAATTTTATTCAGACAGAAGAACAGTCTGACATACAAATGTACATATTTCTATATGAATTGCATGGGTAAAATTGGACCAGTGGTTCTAGAAAATTTAAAAATGTAAAAAGTTTTCAGACAAACAGATGGACAACATGTCACAACAGACGTTATATGACAAGGAAACCAGAAAAGCTCAAATGAGTGTTTTGAAAGGGTTACAATATGGTTGCAGTACTTGAAAAGCTGGGTTTTTTTTCATGCAGAGATATGCATGACCAACATATTCATGTTTTATATTTTCTTTAGTAATTTGTTTGTTTGTTGTGAATACATATCTCATTGGAATTTTTCCGTCATATGGAGACACCACCAAATAATAATGAAGACAAGATGTGTTTGTGAAACACTGATGTCCCTGTCTGGTAGCCTATGGCGAAAGTTGAAGTTTCTCAAATATATGTCAAACTCAAAGGTCAAGGTCAAAAGGTTCAATTGTTGGTATCAGAAAAAAGTCTTGTCACAAGGAATGCACATGTGAAATAAGTAATCCCTAGTACTTCCTCTTCAAAAGTTAATTGCCAAGGTTAATTTTTTAAGTGGTTCAAACTCTACGGTCAAGGTCAAACATATTTATACCTGTTGACAGTTCACAATGAATACACATGTTAAGCATGAAAGCCCTAGCACCTACTGATCAAAATTTAGGCCAAGTTTAAAGTTGGGTATTTTTCTTGTAAAAATGTGTATTCTAGGTCAAGTGATCAGAGGTAAAAATTAATGGTACCCAAATAAAAGGTCTTAATTATCACAAGAAATAAACCTATAAAATGTGGAAGCCAATTGTATAGCCCATCCCACTTAAAACTTAAGGGCAAGGTTATAATTTCTGCAGACAAATATACAGACATAATATAAACACAAGAAACAAAATATGTACATAATTAGTCAAATGGAAAAAAATATACTATTTAATTGGAATCACAAAATAGATTGTTATTTCAGGGATAGGGAGTGGGTAGGGAGATTGGAACCCCCCCCCCCCCTGGAATTTCCTTTGTTATTTAAACAAGACTATATACTGAAGCAAATAAAAAATGATTTTGGACATCCTCCCCCTAACTAAGAAAACATTGGGTTTTTTTTTTGTTTATTTGTTTTCAGTGTATGATTTTTTTCTCCTGCTTGTCAGGAAATTCTAGGCATGAATATTTTGACTGAGATGTGAACCCCCCTCCCTACTCCCGAAAAAAATTCTGGATCCGCACCAGTATTGGCAGTAACTGAATGTCACATCGACAAGGGGAGATAACTTCACAATATGAAATTCGTCTAGTGTGGCATGCGATGATCTTTGACCCTTTTTGAACTTTAACCTAATCGTTTGGGTTTATTTTACCCCCACTATACTTAAACTTGTACTTACCGACCTCCATAGGTCCTGTAAACTTCATGAAATATAAATCCAATTATAACACAAAATGAATTAATCCAAAGCACACCATTCTGCAGCATGTTGTAATGATATTCCATTCGGAAAACCTCCGTGCCGTCGATTCCGTCACCTTATCAGATGAAGTGGGAATCGGCCGAGGTGTACCGAATGGAGTTTAATCTAAAAATATGATAATGGGTGACGCAACGTGATGTGATGTAGAATTTACATGTCAAGAACAAATTTTAAATTAATTCATAACAAACACTGTTTTAACAAAACTGTTCCATCTAGCCTATTCCCAAAAGTATGTACTGTGTGATTGTGGTGTCGAGAGGGGGGGGGGGGGGATTAGTAAATTTAAAAAGGTCCTAATATGAGCAAAACATTTATCAAAATCTAATTTACATTATTAATAGAATTCAAACTGGTATATAATGAATTAAGCATGTAAAATAAATATAAGAGGTTCTGAGTTATAGGTCACAGGGATAATTTCATACCCAATTTTATGAATACATATGTAAATTACAGGCACGTAGCAACCGGGGGGGGGGGGGGGGTTGGGGGGGCTGCCCCCTTTTTTTCCCAACATTACCTGTACTATAAGAAAATGTCCATTAAAAAGATGGTTGCCCCCTCCCCCCACTTTTAACCACAGTATATACATTGCAAGGAAATATGGGAAAAATTGGAAGTGAAAGTAATTTTGCCTTGAAAAAAAAGTGGCCACCACCCCCCCCACCCCCACCCCCCCCCCCCCCCCACCCCCCCCCACCCCCCCCCCCCCCCCCCCCCCCCCCCCCCCCCCCCCCCCCCCCCCCCCCCCCACTTTCAAAAACGATGCTACGTGCCTGAATTATATAGAATTATTTTGACTTTTTCCTTGGTAAGCCGCCCGTAGGATTGTGTATTTAGAGGCAAACACCTTAGTGCGGGTATTACTGTCTCATGACAGCTAGCATCTAGTTAAAATTGCGAATTATTGAAAATCTAGATTTGCATTTCATAGAGAAAGGTATAGTAAATGTGAATCACGTTGATATGTTTTGAATTTGGCTTTTTTAATTTGAGTAGGTTTCCGATCAAATAAATTTCTTTGAAAAACAAATTTTCGTAATGATGCCAACATTATTACGGAAGCCCATTGGTGCCACGTACGAAAAATATTTTATCTGGCGGCCGCCACTTATTATTTGGCGGCCGCTACTTGTATATCTGGCGGCCGCCACATAATTATGTTGCGGTCGCCACTTATTATTTGGCGACCGCCACTTATATATCTGGCGGCCGCCACTTAATATATGGCGGCCGCCACATAATTTATATGGCGTCCGCCACATAGTTTTTCTGGCGGCCGCCACATATTTTTCTGGCGGCCGCTATATAATATCTGGCGGCCGCCACATATTTTTCTTGCGGCCGCTATATAATATCTGGCGGCCGCCAAATAATTTATCTGGCGGCCGCTATATAACATCTGGCGGCCGCCACTTATTATTTGGCGGCCGCCACATGATTTATCTGGCGGCCGCCAAATATTTATCTGGCGGCCGCCACTTATATATCTGGCGGCCGCTACATAATATTTGGCGGCCGCCACATAATTTATATGGCGGCCGCCAGATAACACCTGGCTTCCTGAATCGCTCGCATGTTTTAATGTGTGGTTTATGAGGTGGATACAGTGTAAAAATTATAATAGCAACATCAATCAACCAAACTTGTAAGAGATTTATTATGAACCAACACTCCAATCCACACTTCTAATAGATATGTTTTTGCATAGAGCAGATTGATATTTGATTTGAATTATGCAAGTATTTGTAGAGTGTTTCGATTATTAAGAAGCCTCATCAAGGGTCACGGACATAAATCATGGTGTTTGCTGTACGCTATGATTGGTTGAGAATTAAATGAAGTTTTGCATTTTGGATTTCCAAGAATGGTGTTCCAATATTTCAGAATTCGTTTTTTATCATTTACTTTTTTATCAATAAGCAGCGGTTTTGTCAACATCCATCTTCTTAACCCAATAACACTCACCTTTTGCAAAATAATTTATGTGGCGGCCGCGATATAAATTAAGTGGCGGCCGCCAGATATATAAGTGGCGGCCGCCAAATAATAAATGGCGACCGCCAAATAATAAATGGCGGCCGCCAGATATTAAGTGGCGGCCGCCAGATACATAAGTGGCGGCCGCCAGATATATATGTGGCGGCCGCCAAATAATAAGTAGCGGCCGCCAGATATATATGTGGCGGCCACCAATTAATAAATGGCGGCCGCCAGATAAAATATTTTTCATACATGGCACCAACGGGCTTCCGTACATTATAGATCAACTGTAAACTTTTTTTTCTGTAGTAGACAAAATGTGAATTATTAAAAAAAAAAGTCCACGTTCAAAAACAATGGCTGAAGAAATGTAATTCCTGGATTTGTTTGTGAAAATAAATTTATCATAATGTTCTTTGTACTTAAATATATAATTTGAAATTTTAGCTACTGACAATAACAAATAAAATGTTAGCTGAATTCGTGAATTGTACCTGCAAATGATATTCTGCAATATTAACATGTTTAACTAGCGTGGAATCAAAAACGAATATCAGAAAAAAAGTATCTTTCTTTTTTTCCCCCATAACTTAATAATCTTTCAATACAGAAAAGTATAATTATGATTTACATAATTTGAACCTAATTTTAAGAACTTAACGTGAATACACTTACCTAAAGTCCCCGTGACAGGTCCTGCAAGAAAGAGTTGATATTTTCCTGCTTCGTTAGAGACAGAAAATCTATCGTACATTTCATACAGCGATGTACCATTCTGGAGAGTGATGGATACATAAAGGGACGATGAGTTCTCTTTTGTTAATTGATGGATTAAGTCATTTCCTGTATTAAGATACATTTGAAATCAGCTGAAAAGTCCATTGCAAAACAATTACTTCTGTTATGATAGGAATCTACGGTAATGAAAAATCAAATTATTTTCCTTAGCTTTAGACAATAATGATTAATTTGAGTGTCATAACAATATATCGCTAAATGATTTTTTTTTTCTCTTCCTTTTTTCTAATTATTTGAGATTAATTAAACACGATATGTGAATATCATAGAACACATATTACCTAGTCTTAAATTCAGATATTTATTACCCCTTAATTTTTTACCTGCCACATGATTTTTTTTCTCAAACTTTGAAGGAATAAAATGTTCCGATTTGAAAGCGATTTTCACTTACCAACCCAGAAATTTTGTTCCGGTGAACCAAACCCATTTTTATATTCCGTCCAGTTCCTGTCAAAGCTCACGGATCCGTCTACGCGTTTCTTTTCATTCATTTTTTTTTCATTCATTTATTCTCTCAAAAAACCATACAATGGTACAAGAGGTACATATATACATATTTACAATAATTATGGACGAGCAGAGATTACAGGAGGACAGACAGTGTCAAAAATCTTTGTAATAAATATACACAGTTTTCGTAAAAATGCTGGATCTGTACTTGTCATCAAATTACAGAATTTTATTATATTTGGGTGAACATAGTATTTCTGCAACAAAAAATCTTTTCGAATCTTATATAATGCATTACATTCCAGTAAATAATGGAATTCGTCTCCTATCTGGTTATTATTACATAGATTGCACTTTCTTTCATTTCTTTCAACATTATTCCATCTACCCATCTCTATTGGAAGACGATGGTTACTTGTCCTGAATTTTGAAAAGATATTTCTAAATTTTCTTGGTAAAATAGTTAAATATTTTTCACATTCAAACTTTGTTTTAAAAATTCTATATGTAATACCTTTACTGGAATTATTCAAATCACTATACCATTTCTGTAAAAACTGATCTTTGAGCTTTTGGTTAATTGTGGTTGCAATCCATTTAACACTATGAAAATTTTGACTAGTCCAAATATTACAGAGACCCGTTGTATTAAGAATATTATGTATGAAAGATATCCATGGATTACTAATCCCATTTTTAGTGTATTTATTATAAAGATGTAAATAAATAATTCTACAGATCTTATTCTCATTTCCATGTATCATTTTTCCCCAGTAAGATATCATTCTTGTATAAATGCGCACATACATCGGGTAACGTCCAGTTTCCCCGTATACCATAAAACTCGGTGTACTAGATTTTAAGTTTAGAATATATTTTAAAAATCTTAAATGTAGACGTTCAATAATATCTATATTTTCAAATCCCCATATTTCACATCCATATAATAAAACAGGAACGACAACTTTATCAAACAGATCTAACTGACAGTCCAGAGATAGATTATATAAACGAATTTTTCTAATAATGCCATACATTGCCTTTTGTGCTTGATTACATAAGTGTTTCTTGGCCTTTGAAAATGACCCTGATCTTGAGAATATAATACCAAGGTAATTGAAATCTTTTACAGTTTCTAAAACATCGTCATTGTATTTAAATGTATGTTTGGGTGGTCGTCCTTTTGAAAATATGACAATTTTTGTTTTCTTAACATTAACATGGAGTTTCCACGTTTTGCAATATACAGAAAATTCATTTAATGCATGTTGTAAATCATTTGCAGTTTCAGCCATAATAACCGTATCATCAGCATAAAATAAAATAAACAGCTTGATAAAAATGTTAAGATCATCTTCAATCTCTTTAGAAAAATTCTCTAAACCGTTAACATTCCTTTCTGTAAGGTAATTTTCTAAGTCGTTGATATACAATGAAAATAAAAAAGGTGAAAGATTTTCACCTTGTCTAACCCCGACATTGCAGTTGAAAAATTCAGAAGACACACCATTCACATTAATTCTTGATTTTATGCATGCATACATATTTCTAATATAGTTGAAACACTTCCCACTAACACCGTTTGAAAATAATTTGTACCAAAGGCCGCCTCTCCATACCGTATCAAAAGCCTGTTTAAAATCGATGAATGCACAGTATAACTTTTGTTTGCTATTTATAAGGGCTTGTGACAGAAAATGCAAAATCAATATATTGTCTAAAGTAGAATACCCCTTTCTGAAACCTGTTTGACTCTCATTAATCAGACTGATATTTTCTGCATAAATTTCTAATCGTTTTTTTAAAATACTCGTAAAAAGTTTCCCTAAGCAGCTCAATAATGTGATCGGGCGGTAGTTCTCAGGTTGTGTTGGATCTCCTTTATTTTTATAAATAGGTTTAACAATGCCTACAAGCCATTCTTCCGGTACTATCCCAGAGTCAAAGATAAGATTGAACAATTTCTCGTACAGAGACAAGAACAATGAAATAGTGGTACTAATATGTTCGTTAAGAATGTGATCGCTTCCAGGAGATTTGTTGTTTTTTAGGTCTTTTACTGCCGACAAAATTTCATCTTGCGTAATTGGACAATCAAGTGTTTCATTATATCTACTTTGTTCAGTGATATTACATGTAATTGAATCTGTTTCCTCTACATCGACTTCATTGATATTTTTGAAGAAATTATACAGATTGTTTAAATCAGCTGTACATGTGTCATTTTTATTTTGGCTATTTAATATTTTCCAGTATTCCTTCGTGTTATTTGTTCGTAAATTTTTAATTTTCTGAGATAGATCTTGTCTGTACTTACTGATTGATGAATCCATTACTTTTTTATACTCTTTGCTAGCTAGTTTTAATTTCTCTCTAGATTCTTGGGTTTTAATTCTATTATGCATTCTTTTATATAAGTGGAATTTTTTCCTCGCTGTTCTACAATAGCGATTGAACCAAGGTTTATCCGGTTTTTTCTTTGCATTTTGAATTTTATGTTTAATCCCAAATGATTCTTTGGCTGCGCTTAAAAACACATTGCAGATTTTTGCCATTACATTATTCAAATGTTCTTTTTCCAGCCCATTTTCCAAGTTCATTAGATCCCCAATTTCTTTTTCAATTTTTTCAGTTGTAGATTTACAGCGGTCTATATTAGCACGAAAATCGTCTGCTTTGTTTGCGCACCATAACTTCACACCTGGTTGATCTTGAGTTTCAAACTCTGAGTGGTTACTTTGAACACTTTGAGATACCGTTACACTGAATGACAGGGGGTTGTGTGCGTCAGAATATAAATTACAAAAATCTACAACATCAAATTTGCTTAAGAAATTAAATAAGTGTACATTGGATATCACATAATCAACAGTACTTATGTTCTTGCATGTGAGAGCACCTGTAGATTTGTCCCTTCCATATCGACCGTTAAGAATAAAAAGATTGTTATTGATACAGAAATCTACTAATTTGTAGCCAAAATTATTGATTGTTACATCTTTAACTGTTCTGACCAGTGGGATTCCAAAAGATTCTAATAAATTGACATCTGTATTTACACTTTGAGTAACATTATTACAGTTTTGGCTATTTGCTAAAAAATCGTCAGTTACAACATAGTCTTGTAGTTTTCCAACCCTTGCATTAAAATCTCCTAATAAACAAACATAATTTCTATTTTTAGTTATTTCATGCATCTCCTGTTCAACTTCCAAAAAACAATCAGGAGATGAATATTTGCTGTTTTCGGGAGGTATATACACAATTCCAAAGTAAACATCTTCATTGGAGTTAATCAGCAACTTACTCATTTTAAACCAAAAAACGTATTTACAATCTGTTTCTTTTACATTAATGTATTTTACATAAGTGTCCTTAACTAGAAGCCCTATACCACCTGATCTCGTTTTAGACAAATTAGTTCTGTTTTTCAGAAAAGTGGTATATCCAGGAATATTCTGAATGGCCTTTGAAAATTAACATGCATTATAATTTATTGGTTCGAACAATCATAGGAACCAAATATAATTATGATCTATTCTCAAAATATTCACAGATATATTTATCCTACAATCCTTAAAACAACAAAAAGAACTTTAGTTAGGTCATGTAGTTTTAATTTTGAAATAAAATAGATACCGTCCATTCCCCGCCCATTGTGGTCATTTCGCAGTATACACTTATTGGAATGGTTGTGTTGTAGGGGTATATATCATACACCCCTGTAGTAGTTTGTCCATCCTCGCGAAAATTCTTACAATCTTTTGGCCTTGCAGAAAAATCTAAAGCTGAAAAATACAGGAATAACTATAAAAGAATACCAGAAATCATATTATGAATATATACAAGTAATGGGAGGATACACTATACCTGCATTATATTTTAAAATGTAAACTACATGTACAATGCAGATTATGCTAAAGTGTTCCTATTTATATATAAAATCATTCTTTTTTAATTTCTAACTGCTACAAATCTAAGACCTGTGACATGATTAAAAGTATTTAAGATTAAATACAATTCTTTTTAATATTCTGTTAAATATTTTGGACAGTGAAATAGATGTTTTTAAACCTACTAAAATCACGATATCGTTTTCTGTATGATATAATGTATGTGAACTTGAACATTTCGTAAGTTCTCAGGTCGATAAAATGACCATGTTTTCAAAATACAGTCTATCATTTTAAATTCAGACTGTCGTCTTTAACAGATTGTAAGGCCTTTATTTTCACAATGAATTGCTCGAACTTTTCGTTTTTCAGATCGGGACAGTGGACACACGGTGGAACTGACCGATCGACAGAGGATGTTCACTCCTCCATGGCACAAGATTCACATCTCAACTTTCAGGACAGCTGTTTTCAAGATAGCAATTTCGAGAAACTAGATTAAAGTGAGTTTTTTTCGCTACAAGCTATAATTTTCTAATGGTTTAGAATGATCCTTGTAACAAAGCTTAACTGCATATTATTGCTAATTATGTTGAAAATACACTTAAATTATGCCACTTAAAACGAAATGTCAAAGGAATGAATCGTGTCTCTTCGAGAGGGACCTTAAAAAAACAAAGAAACAAACAGAAAGAAAAATAACAAAAATACATACTGTCATCCGTGTAGTATCTCCATCCGGCCTCCTCAGACAGCTCAGACGCTAGACTTTTCCTGTGGGTACGACATTTCTTCGTTTGCGAGTTAAAACCAAAGAAGACGCACTCCCTTTGACACATCACGGCGCACTCTGTCAAAGATTGAGAATTCTGTTCTCCTTAAAGCTCGTAGTTTGATATTTTATCATTCAGCTCAAGTTTTGCATTATATTTGTGAGAAATAATGGTCGCTTTAGATAAAGCTAAGAAGCCGACCATTAAGGAGATAAACCATTGACTGCTCATTTTTTTCTTTACTTTTTTTAAGATAAACAATTCAACGTTCTTGTGAATCTGTGAAATTCTGCCAAATAGTCTTCCAACAGCCAAATATATATATCGTACTGTAATCAATGACTGAAAAGCGATTGGCTAACTGTTACGTTATCTATATTTTACCGTTGTTTAAGTATCGATTTTATTTATGTTATTATGAATTGTCATAAATATTTTTGTTTTGAAATTGTGATTTGAAATATAACAATGAAAATTGTTCATTTTTTATATACTAGTTAATGTCTTATTTTGTATTGAGGTTTTTATTTTCATTAGCTTTAAATATGGAAAGTCGGTATAAATTTTCTTGAATCAAATTAAAGATTCAGCAATTTCGAAATAAAATTTAAAGAAACAATTATCTGACTCTCGGTCATTATTAAGAATTTATTGATTTATTTCAACTTTGATACATTAGCCTCTAAATGTTAACATAACACAATACATTATCAATGGTTTCCCACTTTTGAATTTATTTCTTCTGACAGTACCGAGCGATTCTTAGAGGGACGAAAATAACAAGAAAACTCTTCAAGGATCATACTTGGCGTGTTAAATGTAAAATAATACCTTGGTTTTATTAACATGAGACCCAAAATGGTGAACAGCTAAGATTGCACATACCGTATAACTGGTAATTTTTACTGCTGTAAATTTTTACGAATTTTGGATAAAATGAGGTGATTTAATTTTTTACGAGTTCAAATTTTTACGAATTGATCATGTCCGTAAAATTAAAATCATCGGAGGTGAAATTCCAGATCAACCCTTTAGCATTTTGAATGGTTAACATACAAATACATGTTTTCCATGTGTCTGGACAACCCGATGTAAAATAAAAACGAAATTGTTCCCGTGATAACTAGTGACGATTCATTAAATTATGAGATGTTTATTCATATAAGTACTTTATATATCACATGCCCTGAATTTATTCCTTTTTCAATACCTGATATCGCGATTACTCAACTTTGCGGAACTCTTTCGCGATGGAGGTAGGAAACGTCTGTTGGATGGGGACAAATGTGCTATTGAATACAATGCAAGATCGGACGGACACACATTTGGTTATATATTGGGTACATCAAGTCCAAGTCCTATTGGATACTGCTTATTGGATACAAAAAAAGTGTACACACGAGAGAGCATTATTTGGGGAGTTACTGTTCAAATCTTATTGGATATTAATCCTCGTGTCCGTATTTTATTGGTTTTTTTCTAATGGTTTTCTTTACTCATTTCAAATTTATTATATATTTAATATTTGCTGGTAAATTCAGACAAGACTGAAAACCTTTGGTTTTGAACCCATATTTTTGTCAATTTCTGTGATATAGCTCTTTTATTGTAACAACTTACTAATTTGTTCTTAGCAATAAGGATATACACCTGTATATTTCAAAATAACTAATATTAAAATATATGAATACTTAAGTGCAAAAAAACTGAATTGTGAAAACACAACTCAACACATCTCAGACTCTGTTCAACCTTTCTTGAATAACAAAATTAAATATTTATGGAGAAACTTTTTTTTGAGTCATGACCAATTAATAATAAGCAAATGCCCATTAAATGTTTGACAGAATGAAGGTATCCAACAGGCATTGGACAGGTGTCCTATACCTGTTGGGTTGTATTTTGACGAAGGGATTAAACTACCCAAGAACAATTGAACATGTGCACAGTGTCCAATTCTATTTGGGTTTCTTGAATCTCCTCATCAAAATACAACCCAACAGGTAATGGACACTTGTTCAATTCTTCTTGGGTTTCTTGAATTGTTTCATCAGAATACCACCCAACAGGCAATGGACACTTATCTAATTCTTGGGTTTCTTGAATTGCATCATCAAAATACAACCCAACAGGTAATGGACACCTGTCCAACTCCTCTTGGATATCTACATCCCACCCAACAGGTAACAGACACTTGTCCAATTCTTCTTGGATTTCTTGAATTGTTTCAGCAGAATACCACCCAACAGGTAATGGACATCCGTCCAACTCCTCTTGGATATCTACATCCCACCCAACAGGCCATGGACACTTGTCTAATTCTTGGGTTTCTTGAATTTCCACATAAAATACAACCCAACAGGTAATGGACACCTGTCCAACTCCTCTTGGATATCTACATCTCACCCAACAGGTAATGGACACTTGTCCAATTCTTCTTGGGTTTCTTGAATTGTTTCATTAGAATACCACCCAACAGGTAATGGACATCCGTCCAACTCCTCTTGGATATCTACATCCCACCCAACAGGCAATGGACACTTGTCTAATTTTTGGGTTTTTTGAGAATCCCCTCATCAGAATACTACCCAACATGTAATGGACACCTGTCCAATTCCTCTTGGATATCTTCATCCCTTCAATAGTATATAAACTAAAAGGTATTGGACATTCTTCTTGGGATATTCCATTGCCTTCCTCAGGACTGGATCTGTTAGCATGTGCAGCTTTGAGTTTACAAGATGAAGAAAACAAAGAAAATATAAAAACTGACAGTAATATGCCATGCAGTACCCCTGCTCCAGATACAGTTGTATCAAGTGTGTCTACTGCACTGGAAGAAATGACAAAATTACCTAAAATAACCAATATTAAAAAACCAAAACCTAAAAAACTTATAAGTTCTCTACCATACAGTTTAACTTCACCCGATGCTATAAGACAAATGGCTCTGCAAGAATTGAATTTTGCCAGGGAAAAAGCTAAAAAAGAAAAGGCCGCTAAGATACGCTACTTAAAGAAGAAAGAAAAGGAGGCTAAAGCAAAATCATCTGTGAAAGACACCTGTCGGAAACGATCTAAATCAAAGTCTTCCAAAACTGCAAATATCATGTATGTGAAGATGAAATTTAAGAAGTGAATTATGCTTTCATGAATGTAATTTTAGTTTTTTATGAATGATAGTTCTTGTATATTAGCATTACAAACTTTTTTTGCAAATATTTTCTTTAAATAGTACTTCATTGCATCCATTAAAAAAGTGTTTCTCCATTTGTTTATCAGTGCTGTCTCAATATACAGTGTATCTATTAATCAATATGTATCAATATACTGTAGTATTCAAGAATGCATTGTATCAAAAAATTGACTTCCAATATGTATTGAGCAGACAGTTTTTTTCTTATATTTCTGTGAAAATTCTGGGAATTACAGTCATCAGAGATAATTTTTAAACTTTTTTAACAATTAAAACTGATCAATATTAATGAAATAAACATTAAGAAGGAGCCCATCTTAAATAACTATTGCAAAATTCATAGACAACCATATTGCAGTGTGTTAGTCTTACAGCCATTAAAAGTTCAATTTTGAAGTGTACTTTGAAAAGACAATGAGTCATGAACTTCCATTTTGGTAAATTAAATAAGATATCCAGGTGTATCACAGTGATGATCACAGTGCATCAAATGATTAACATTCAAGACTTTTTTGATAGATTTTTAAAGAATCCAATATATCGCATGTGGATTAAAAATATCTTATATTTGAAATATTTTTGTCAGTACACAGCCTTAGTGTTTATATCCGAGCACTATATACTGACATAAGTATTGTTTCCTTAAAGTGCCATATTTTTTTTTTTCAAGAACTATTCACAGTTTCCAATATTGTCTGATTTGTATAATCAGTTTCATTCCATGCAGACTTTTTAGTTGTGATTTTTAAATTTTACATATGTATGTTTTTTAACACTTGAAATGATGCACTGATTAGTTTTAAGAGATGTTTTAACATGAATAATAAATACAGGAAAGTTTTATTTCATAGCAGTATTTAATGTATTTTTTAAAAATATTTTCTGAAAATGATTTCTAACATGAAATGATTTAAAGTGCTCTTTAAATATGTTTAAGTAAAAGAAAATGTTAAAAAAAACTTTGTTCTTTACTTTATTCTTGAATGGTTTAATTTTCATTCTAAATGTGGAAAAAAAAACGCTAACTTGGGGATATTTATTATGAACAACATTCATGGAGATCGATTGTATGATGTTTTTGGCAAATAAATATTGTCTAGGGTCGTTTTGTATGGAAACCGCTTAGTTATTCGGAACCCGTCGGCTTATTCGCAACCGGTCAAAAAGTCGCTCAAGTTAATTGCTAAGATAAACTTTAATTAGGAAGAATTAAATATGGTACGACTACATCTAAAACCAGAGGTATTTGGACTATTTTGACAAACAAGTTTGAGTTCAAAAAATGGCCGCGTATATTTATAGCACCGCAAAATCGGTATCTTATCCGGAACTGCCTAAACGACTGTACTATAAAATAAATATAATACGATGTTTAAAATTTAGGCGATGCATTTTTTAATTCTGTGAAATTGTATGCGTTTAGATTTTGCAGATTTATAAAACTCGTAAAATTTAGTAAAAATTAGCAGCACGTAAAAAATACCCGTTATACGGTAAATCTCAGACATATTATTTTATCTTTAAAAGTCAGACGCAATATTCCTTGAGTTTGTATAAATAATGATTAAACTGCACATAGAAACAAACATACTTTGTACAAATTAAATGTACAAAAAAATGTACAGGACAATTGGGTACATATTGGAAGCATGATGTCATTCTGAGAACTAGTACATCACAAAAAAAAAATATGGAGGATTACGTATTCCAATTCTACGGTCAATCCTGCCGTGAACTCCTTTTCATGATTGGAGCGAACAGAAAAAAACCCCAAGACAATTCAAAGTGAGAAAATGGCCCATCAATTTGTATAAAAATGTCAGTTAACATATGTATTAAGCATGAAATCATTTTCTTGACAAGGTTATCGTATCAAAAACAAATTATATAAAATCCTCACTTAAAGCGAGCTATTGAACTCATCGGTTTAACAACATATTTCCACTCCCTAACACTCACCCTAACTCTTAAGAGCAAGACTCTTGGCAGTGGATCTTAAGTTAAAAAAATGTCTATTAAAGATTAAATGTTATGGAACTGTCATCATAAATGCAATGAAACGAACAGTATTCAAGATCCAGTCCATAAAACAATACAAAATAGGAGCAGGGCAAACACGAACCCCTGAAACATCAGAGGTGGGATCAGGTGCCATGGAGGAGTGAGCATACCCTGCCGACCGGTCACACCCGCCGTGTGCTCCTCGTCATGATAAGGAAATAATGGAAAAATCCGTCGTCAATTTAGTGCATAAATAATTGACTAACAAATAATATGAAAAGCGTCCGTCAGCAAATTGATTATCAAAAAAAAAACCCTTATCCATCAGAGCTGGGTTCGGGTGTCCTGGATAAGAAAGCCTTCCCGTTGAGAGTATCGTTCCTTAAGATAATCGAACTAAAGAAAGAAAATCAGTGAATAAATAATGATCTAACAGGTAGAGTGAGAAACATCAGTAGGCACCCCACATAATGCTAGATTTACTGAAATTTGTATGAATTTGAATACCCACTGTTAATATTTCATTTTTTTTTATTATTGTATCATATATGTGTTTAAAACAGTGTGCTATGTTGATGTGATCTTTTTTTCAATCAAAATTATTTGCTCTGCTCCTATTTCTTACAGTTTTTATGACTGTTGTGCTTGAATATTAGTACTCTTCGTTATGTCCATGTAATTCATTTAGGACATTCTCGTTTTTGCTTGTGCTCTTAGTTTTGTAACTTTTTCATTAAGCTGAATATTTGTGTTATCAAACAGAATACAATTTTCTTCGTCATCTTTCGATATTTTTCATCAAAATAACACAACAAAGAATTATTTGAAGATACCCTTCAGTGAAATAGGTAAAATGAATGGACAAATGACGTGTTCTCCTTTCATAAAAATACAATTATGTAGATTGCAAGCAAATTTTGCATATGTTCTGATGTCAAAATGCTATAACTCAAGACCCTATGACAATTTACAGGTTAGGCCTTTTTTAATTATTTTATTTTGAATCGAAAATTGTCTATATTTCTTTCTTTAACATCATTGAAATTACAACATTGCTTCTCATTAAGTATTTTAACAACTTCATGAATAAATTCTATTTAATTAAATATATATTTTTAGATTGCCGAGTAGAGAGTGAAATATTTGAAAACGAAAATCACGAAAACTCATAATGGCATTTAAAAATACAATTGGGGGAGAACAAGTATGGACATCTAAACCATCAAAAGTGTCACCAAGACAATACAATTAGGAAAAATACGTTCATCTTAAAACATCATAAGTAATATCAGGTGTCATTAGGACAATACAATCAGAAGAAATACGTACATTTTAAACATCATAAGTAATATCAATGTCACTAAGACAATACAACCAGGAGACAGACGGTACATTTCAAACATAATAAGTAATATCAGGTGTCAGACAATACCATCAGAAGAAATATATACATCTTAAACATCATAAGTAATGTCGGGTGTCGGACAATACAATTAGAAGAAATACAGACATCTTAAACATCATTAGAATATCAGGCATCAGTCAATACAATAAGAATTACGTACATCTGTAATATCATAAGTAATATCAGGTGTCACTGAAACATTACAATGAGAAGAAATACGTACTGTGAAATCACAAATTTTTGTGGGGATTTAATTTACGTTGTTTTCGAGGTGTTAAGAGACCCACAAATTCATGTCCATCACGAAGTGTAAAATGCGACATGCATAATTACTTTATAATAATAATAATAACTAGAGCAAAGCTCGTTGCAAAGCAACGAGTAGGTCTTCCGTCCTGTTTGACATGAAGTAACTTTTAATTTCTTTTTTAAAAAGAGAAATTTCGTATCTAATGATTTAAATCTTGCAAATCTATGTTGATATTTGCAAAAATAAGCCATTTTTTGCAACTTCCTGTTTGACCGGAAGTGACATCGACGAAATATTTCTCCAAAACATGTCAAAAACGGCAAAAATATGCAGTTTCGGACTACTTCCGGTTTGGCCGGAAGTGACGTCACAGAACGTATTTTGATGAATCAGTAGATCTTTTAATTCTGCACAAATTATGTTCTATATATTTTAACAAAATATTTGTAGTTAAGAAGAAAAAAGCAAAATACAAGTAATTTTTGGCTCTTTTAAGCGTTCTAATTTTTGACCCCTATATAGCGCCATTTTGAATAGAAGAAATCTAAAAAACAAAAACCGATGTGCACAACTTCAATCCTTCTATTATCTAAAATCAGTAGAATTTCTGCTCCAGCTTTAGCCGTCTCTAAGCCATTGTCTGGAAAGGAAAGCCTATAAATTTTCGTTTAAAGGGAAATAACTCAAAACCGGAAGTGATTTTTTTTGAAATTTTAGACAACATTCTGATAGAGTTTAGTAACTTCTAGTACCTATGAAAATTTGAGCGAAATCAATTAAGAAATGAGTGGGATATGAGGCTTCAAAGTTGGCGTCTAGGAAGTAGAAGAAAAAAAAAAGAATAATAATCTTTACCAACAGAATCAGTAGAAGGTCTTCCGTTGGAAACGAAAGACCTTAATTAAAATTTCATTAGCATTTGTCTGGATCAAAAACTAGTGAAAAGAAATATATTTTGTGAAAGAATATAAAATCATTAAAACTGATTATAAAATCAAAACATGTGTTAAAGGCTGTTGGAAAAATTGAAAAAAGAAATCCCTGAATATTATTAAACACAGTTCATCGAAATAAGTTTGGTTTTAACGTAGTCTAAACTAGCTAGTTTTAAAAAGTAAAAACACGCTTATAACGAAGTACTTGTGATGGAATGTTTTGCTCCGTAATAAGCGTAATTCATAATATTCTGTTTACTCTAGTACTTTGAAAGCAGACCCAAACTGTAGCATACTAGTATCTCAATTTCAACAAAAAATTCAAACAAACAGAAAATTGTGCTCTTAAATTTTGTCCAAAAGAATGTCATAGCTAGTGAATTCATGGTTTCACAAATGGAAAACAATTAATAATCACAAATTTTCTACAACTTTAAAAACCCTTCAAATTACTTTAGAATGGATGTCCTTTTCAATTAAAGTCATTTTTGTTCCGGAAATTGGAATGATTACCACAACCTTAAAAGAAAACACCATTGATGCAATTGATTATACTGTACAATTACATGCACAACTACCAGTGTTGGTCTCGTGTAGTTTCTATAAAGAACATTCACAGCTTAATTGCCTGGAGTGCTAAGTATAGGTCTGAATTTGAAACTCTACACGGTATATAGTGACGTCTCTATATGGATGAAGAAAAAATTCTAAAATGCAAATAAAATCATTATAAAGTCATGCAGTCAATGTCTATTGTTCTTTCTTATTGATTCAGTAATTGTCCAAAGATTACAAAGTTTTAATATATTCTCATTTTAACGTCAAAAGTGGGAGGACTGCTATTTTTACATAAAATAAAATGAAGTGTAAATCAAGGCCATGGTTTTTATCAACAATGACTCGGACATAATGTATATATCCAGTTTTAAAATTTCATTGAATGGAATTCTACATATATTGTCTTCACTTAAGGTCAGCTAGAGCATATGCAATGATGTGTATTGATTTTGTGAAAGCTCACTTCAATTTAATGTATTTTAAAAAATGGTATTGAATGTTATTACGAGACTCGCGAATTTACTGGGATTTTTCAATCTATACTTGTCAGGAGTAAATTTTCCATTCAAAATGTAGAAGTTGAGGTTGTAAAACACAGAAAAAGGCATTATTAAAAATTGCCTAAAGGTACATTGTATATATATTTTTAAACAAGAGACCAATTGGTTAAAACGCCAAACATTACTTTCAAACAACTTAGGTGTATATTCCTTCTAATATGATTAAGAATGGTCTTACCATTCTGTAGATTTTTTCCCTGTACATTCCTTTGTAAAATTATATGGAAACGTCTCCGTATGCCAGTGAAGGCCTTCAAATTTTAACATAATATATTCGGCACTCAGGGCCATTGAGCAGTGAGGGTTCTTTATCGTGCCAGCGCCAACCGCGACATGGGACCTACGTATTTAAGGTCATATCCGAAAGACCCGTGACTTTCACTTCTAATGCCGAGCGTTTAGCGAAAGAACAGTCATTACCTATGTTTACGTCTTAGGTTTGACACGGCGCCGCGAAAGAGAATCGAACCAGGGCCTCCTGATCACGAAGCAAACTCTCTACCACTAAGCTACCGTGACCGGTCGACTCGTGTTGAAGTATCAGTCCAAATCCAAGGCCAACCAGTGGCATATACAGTAAAACTCGGTTATAACGAAGTCGCCCTTATGAAGAGATTGTATTTTAGATTCAATTTTATTCAATAAAATCATGGCCCTAAGGTGTAGGGTGGTAAAGAAAGGAGAAATTAAATATCTTAAATGAGCACCAATGGCAAAGGCCATACTACCCATAGTCCTCTGCGTCTTCGCACACAGAGGGATTTGGTTTGGTACAAACAAACTCTGGCGGAAGTTTGTGGCAAAGGTATGGAACGCCAACACTGCCTTATAGCATACAACTATGCATTTATTATGTCAATTTATCATTACGTGATGTGAACATATCTTTACGTTATGTCAATTCTTTATGAGATTATGTAAAAATATCTTTACATCATGTCAATGCTGCATTACATGAAGTAAATACACCCTTTTATTATGTCAGCACTTCATAACTTGAAGTCGAAAATTCATTATGTGAAGCGATAATGTGTTTATATTGTGTTAAAACTTTATTACGTGAAATGAATGTTTCTTTACATCATTTCATTTCTTTAATATGAGAGGTCAAAATTGCATTACGTCAAGTGAATTGTGTTTTATAATTAAACTTATCATTACATGAAGTAAAAAATCCATTCCTTTTCGAGAGTGTATATTTTTATTATATCAAAGCATTATTACATGATATGGGTTTATCTTTATTTTACGGCTAGAGCATCATGATGTGAGGTGAACACATCTTACCTTTATGTCAGTGCTTTATTACGTGGTGTAAAAAGTGTATGACATTATGTGAACATATCTTTATATTATATCAACACTTTATCACATTATGTCAAAACTTAATTCCGTGATGTGGATATATAATTACGTTATGTCAACTCTTTCTTATGTGATCTTAAAATATCTTTATATTGTGTTAACTCTTTATCATGTTGATTCCAAAAGTGCATTACCTGATGTAAAAATACACTTACATTATCTCAAAGCTGTATAGCTGGTATAAAATGAATGTTGACGACCGTGTTTTTATGACTGGTAAGAGGGGGGGGGGGGTCCTGATTGATACGGAAGAATTAGAGGCACAAAATATCAACCCCCCTCTTTTCCCAAACATAACTTTACAATAGAAAATGTAATGTTCATTGAAAGTACAGCCCCCACCCCCACTTTTTGTTGAAGTATAGTCCACTGAGGGTAATGTAGTATATCTGACAAAAAAAATTAGGACTGATCGAAGTTGGACCCCCCCCTCCCCGAAAGAGGATTTTCGGGCTTGGAGTAGACAATTTTTTTTTTGGCTTCTCAAGTTTTTTTTTCGGGCGAATATTTTTTTTCTGGCTAACCCCCCCCCCCTCCCCTCCTTTCGAAAAAGATGATACGTCACGCACTGGAATTAGTAATTTTTTCAACTATTCCAGGGCCAGAATTCTATTACAAAAAATCTACCAATCCCTCATCTAAATCTATTGAATATGCCTTAGTAAGCATGCATGAACACATATCAGTAGCGGATATGAGAATCTTGAACAAAAAAAATTGTCCAAGCCTGAAGGGGGACGGTTTATGGTTGGAGACCAAGGGGAAAGCAGAGAAGCTCTCAGGCTTTATATTTTTATAAAAAAAAGTTTTCAACTTAATTCAGCTAAACTTAATGTGAAACTAATGCAATGTCCTACAAAGTAAAACCAATAAATTTATTAATTTTTTGTACATGTAGATTTTGGTCACTAAAGATGGTAGGGCGGGATTTCCCCCTCCCCCCAACCCACCAGTGCACGTGTGTTATACGATGTGTTTACACTTAAAAAAAAAGGAAAGTTCAAGACTGATTAAAAAAAAATTATGACAATGTTCTTAGTAAGATCAGAAGTTTAAGACTTTTATCCAAAAAAAAAAAAACAAACAAACAAACAAATAAACAAAGAACAATTCAAAATAAAAAGAAAAAAAATTGCTGCACGACTCATAATATTTGATTTATTTAATTATCAGATTAAAGTAAACGCCATTGAATTTCGACGTGACTTTAATTCACAGTCGCAGTGTTAAGGCTTTGCACGTTTCAAGATTGTCAATCCTTAAATTTGTCGCTTAAAATTTTTATTTAAAGATGCCATTCCCAAATCGCTGAGATTTCTTCTACGGCAATTTTCTCTCCCGCCAATTTTAGTGCTCTCGGAACGCGGAAAATACAATCGGAATTCCTCGGATGACTCGTACCTCGCACATAACGTTTGAATGGAGCGTAGCGGAGTCAGCCGAGGATTGCCGATTGCGGAAAATACGGTATGCTCATATAAAGGCCGAGGATACCCGTGTTCGCATAACGTAATAGTGAATCGACATAATGTAGTAGTGTGAGTTAATAGCATAGAGAATTGATATAATGTAATGATAGGTTAACACAATGTAATTGTTGTTTAATTAAATGTCATGAACAGTAAACATAACGAAATGCAAGAATGTGTAAATGTCTTAAAGTGTTGACATAATGTAAAGGAAGGTTTACACGATGCAATAGTAGTGTGGGATAATATCATAAAGAATCGACACAATATAATGGAAGGTTGACACAATGCAGTAGTAGTGTGGGTTAATGTCATAAAGAGTTGACATAATATAAAGGAAGGTTGACACAACGCAATAGTAGTGTGAGTAAATGTCATAAAGAGTTGACATAATGTAATGGAAGGTTGACACAATGTAATAGTTGTGTGAGTAACTGTCATATGGAGTTGACATAATGTAATTGAAGGTTGACGCAGTGCAATTGTTGCGTTCTGCTATAAGGCAGTGACGGCGTTCCATACAAAGGCGTGGTTAGTCGTATTAAAAAAAAAACAATCTGAGGTAGTAAAGATTCAAGTTTGTTTAAAATATACTGTCGTTGGCAGTGACGTATATTCCGTACATTCTACATAAGCAAACAAGCTATAGCCTACTCATCCTGTCTCTCAGGAATAAAAATTTGGTTGAGTGAAGAGTTGGGTAGTTGATAATAGATCTTACAGTACCTATTAATTTATTTTGTTGCAATTGCCAAGAAAGGATTATTAGCAATCAGCACTTTTATACCTATCCGATTTTTTTTTTTTTTTTTTTTACAGTTTTGCTTTATATTAAAGGGCAAAATTATTCCATTATCTTGAAATTTTTTCAAGCCAAAGTTCAAATGTTATTAATATTTAAAAGTCTTTATCAAAAAATTTCATCGAAAACAACAGGAAGTCTTCACTACGCATTACGCCGTCTACCTGATATATTCACAAAGCTCAAGAGGTTTCGTTACTGGACAAGGATTGCTTAATTCTCCTTGGCACCTGATCCTACTTCGGGTATTTAAGGGGATCGGTGTTTTGCACTGTTTAGAATCTGTATTCTATTTATTATAGTGAGAATCGATCAATGTTTTTTATCATGAACCTCTGTTTTTTGCTTTGTGTGTAATGAGGGTTCATTTATGTTACCCGATGGATCGCTCGCGTGGGTGACGCAGTGGTTAAAGAGTCGAGTCCATCCTTACCTCGCGGGTTTGAAGGGTTTGAATTCCACTGTAGACGTGGAGACCGGCCCTCTGGATGAGACCGTATAAACCGAGGTTTTTTTACTTCATTATATCAATGCAATTAATTTCCTAATGTAACGTACCATTGAAGTTATCCTCAAAACATCTTACTTTGAATGTTCTTTGCATTATTAAACATGTTAAACTTAAGAAATGAGCGCAAACTGGTATGGTCGCCCGCGTGGACCAGCGGTTAGAGCGTCTGCCCTTGAGTCCCGAAGTAAGGAGTTGATCATTACGTCGCGGGTTCGAATCCCACTGTGGAGTCCGGCCCTCCGGATGAGACCGAGGTCCTGTATCGCAGTAAGTGCTGTCACGAAAAAGATTCCTCCCTGCTCAATTGCCCTGATTATATGACAAACTTTGCAGCTCTCCATCAGCAACTGGTGTTGTCTCCATATGAATGAAAAATTCTTGTTCAATCAATCAATCAATCAATCAATCTTACCCGATGGTTCTTTAGAACATGTTAATGAATTTTCATCAGTTCAAGTCATACTTCCATGTCCCCCTCAAGACGGATTGGCCCTTAAGCATTTTCTTTATATTTTCTCGAATGTTATTTTAAATTGAAATGATATACTTTGTATAAAAGCAAAATCATACGGATAGATAGAGAGAATATGTGATTTTGAAACTTGATTTTGTGAACTTCCCATTTTTTCATCTTCTCCCGAATGTTTAGACTTATTTTACCAAATCTTGCCTTGAATCATTCATTCCAGAAGTACATGTATAATGCAGAGATATTTTTAAAAGATCAAGGTACCATTTCATTATAAATATGGCACTGCATTTTTCTAAAATATGAAAGTGAGATAAGAAATTAAAATTCATCCTTTCTGAATCATAGTAATTCAATGCAGTAAGAATACATTTTTTTCATGTAACCTCCTTAATGCTTATCGTGAATAAAATTCGCTATCAGAAAAAAACGTCTGTACCGCACACAAAGATTTTTAGAAATGTGATTTTTAAAAATGATTTTACTTAACTGTATGAAAATTAAAGTGGACAAAGGTTTCGGACACTGTTTTCTTAGGGGAAATAATTCCTGAAAGGAGTCATTTGGGGCTATTTTCTGTGAAAAAAAATTAGGAATGCACCGACGGCATTAAAGTCAAATTTCGAGAATGATCTTCCTTTTCTTATTCCTTAATGGTTTATCATATTCATATACTCAATTCAAAATTAGGTCAATTTCATAATGTTATGAAAGCATAAAATTTTTAGAGAACAATTAAGCTCAATCTGTTCTCTCTTCTTTGATTAAAAAAGAACTGTTTGAATAACAGCAAATTGACAACCTTCTAAATAATGTAGCTTCAAATTATCTGAAATATTTAAAGAACAGTATTCAAGGTCATTAGAAAATACAAGATTGGAGCAGAGCAAACACGAAAGATACGGGATCAGGTACCATTGAGGAGTGAGCATCTTCTGCTGATCGGTCACACCTGCTGTGTTCTCCTTATTGATGTGGAAATTTCTGTTACATAAAAACACGTGGTTTCTTAAAGTAACACAGCAAAGCTTAACAAAAGGTAAAATCAATGTACCTTTTTAAATTATGGAACTGAACAAAACATCATTTCGTCTTTTCAAAATTATTTTAAATTTAATAAAGTTTAATCGTGTTCTCAAAAAATATAGTATTGATAAAACATCACGATGAATTGTTTTTGAAAATTATGAATAAGATTAAGTTATTCGAATGACTCCCATTTATGTATAATCACTATAATGCACTATCACTGCATCATGTGTTTTAAGTCTCAAAGCTTATTTGTTACGCAAGAGCAGGTTCTCGGGTACAATTAATTTTTAAGTTGAAGTACATGTAGTTTTACAGACAAAATAAGTTGGTGAGTACAAGTTCGTTTAAAGGCTGCAAAACGTATGGTCGTATTAATGGCCTTATTATACCCGCACTTTCTAAAGAAAGTTCGGGTATATTGTTGTTACTCATGTCTGTCACACTTTTCTTCCCTGAACTCCTCCTACATTTTACAAAATAGCGTAATCATCTTCTGGGAGATGGTTGGTGGGGTCATGTAGATGTGCAGTTAGGTTTTTGGAATTTTGAATTTGCCCCGGGGGGTCAAATCGGGTGGTCGAAAAATGACATTTTTTATGCAAAAAGCCCCTTCTTCCCTGAGCTCCTCTTACATTTTATTCATCAGCCTAATCAT
>NW_026940187.1:0-9977 GCF_032062105.1 Saccostrea cuccullata
TTTTCGGTTTTGGAAATACATGCAACGGACTTATAATGGTAAATATCCACGATGTACATCATATTTTGCTGAAAGAGACACCAAAGAGAATTATATTATATTCATATGTTTGACAATTAAAACGGTTTTGAATAGAAAAAATGAAACATACATCATATGGAACTTCTCCGTAAATAGTGTAGTTGAACTGGGAGCTGACAGAACTGGTGTTGATTTTAATGGTATGAACCTCAGTTAATTTTGTGTACACAGGGACGGGGATTGCGGTGAGTTTCAGTATCAGCCAATCTTTATCCTCCGTGGCTGAGGGGACAGGGGATCCAAAGTTTGTAATATTCAGGGTCACCTCCGCCACATTCTGAATCCTGGAATTGTTTGATCTTTTGAAGTAGACACTCACAGCAGAACAAAGGACGTTACTTCCGGTGTTACCAATGGTTACAGAAGTGATAAGAAGGCCCGCCGCTCCCTGTCCTCCTGATTTCAGTGACGTCAGAGTCACATTAAACTGATACACACCAAATTGTGATGATGTCAAATTAACATCTGAGGTAAACTCTCTCCCAGTTGAAAGCAAATCATTATAGGGAAGGGTCTTCATTCTCTGTATGACCTACATTACAAATGATCTGTGGGCTCTATATATGTATATATATCACAGTGTTCGGTAATCAATATGAAAATAAAATAAGGGCAACACCACTTCTTGCCAAAACGTAAGCGCTTTCATATATGTATATTTATGTCAAAAAATAAATAATTATCATTGATTTCAAAACTATATACAAACTTAAAGTGACAATCTCTTCAAAAACAGACTTGTTAAAATTTTCGTATAGGATTTGGAATTTTTTTCATACTCATAGATGTATACACTTTCAGAAAATTACAAGTTTCATAAGTAAGTTTCATAAGTTTCATAAGTAAATAATTCTGATTATTTCATTTAAATTAATAATTATTTATGGTACATAAATATATACATCGCAACGTGTTCAGGTTCCACATTCCATGCTATACACGCATGCGTAGTCTTCATAAACAAAACAGCATGGTAAGAGAGGGAAGCCCGGTAGGCCTGCTACATTGACAAAGTCAACCAAAACGAATTAAACGAAAATAGGGCTTGAAATTAAAAAGCAACTTACCTGACAAAAAAATTAGTTGGGAGATTAATATAACATCTTTTTACCTTATTCCTGAATGATATATTGGGTAAATTTGAATGAAAAAGCACACGATTTGCAGCCTTATTGCCGCTTTAAATAAATACTAGTAGTATACATGAATATGCTTTAAAATATAGACACTAATCATTTCCATATTAAATAATACACTGAAATATTTTTCTATGTATTAAAGTATGCAAAATTATTCTCAAAAGACTTAAATACACAATACTGGTAATCTATAACTGATAAATGTTTCAATTAATATTAAAAACAACTTAGTTTCATATTAAACAATGCACTGAGTATTATTCTATGTAACTTGTATGGATGCAAAAATTCATTTTCAGAAGACTTCGATACAAAGCAACCTAGAATGTTAATAGGATTTACCGGAATTAAGACAAAATTCGAAGAAATAAAATTAAACGTTGAATTCCATAAAATAACACCATCGACGACAATGACGAATTCCAGTGAATATCTGGTATTTAGTTGAGATTCCTTGTCCATGTACACGACAGTTTCTGACCAAGTCTCTGCTGACGGGGGTGGATTCAAAGGCATCTACGTAAAATAAAACAGTGGAATTTAAAGGCATCTACGTAAAATAAATAGTGATGGATGGATTCAGTGATGGAAAGGCATCTACGTAAACTAAATGTATAAAACAGTAAAAGCATCTGAATTTAAAGGCATCTACGTAAAATAAAACGGGGATAGAAATAGTGATCGCTCACCCAAGTAACTTTGGCCATTCTTAAATTTAAAAGATTTCCTACTTCGTAAAACCAATCTTGACCTTGACAATACCAAAGGGTCATGATTCGAACAATTTAGAATCTCCATTACCCAAGGATGCTTCCACATAAGTTTCAGCTTTTGTGGTCCTGTGGTTCTTGAGAAAAAGATTTTTACACTGTTCTCCTATATATTTCAATGTAAAACTTGGATTCCCTATTGTGGCCCCGCCCTACCCACGGGGGTCATGATTTGAAAAATTTAGAATCTACTACCTCAGGATGTTTCTACATAACTTTCAGCTTTTCTGATTAAGTGGTTCTTGAGAAGAAGATTTTACATTTTTTCCCTATATATTTCTATATAAAAATTGGATTCCCTTTTGTGGCCCCGCCCTACCCCCAGGGGTCATGATTTGAACAATTTAGAATCTACAGTACCTCAGGATGCTTCCACTTATGTTTCAGCTTTTCTGGCCCAGTGGTTCTTGAGAAGAAGATTTTTCAATGTCCCACTCAGGTGAGCTAAAACGGGAATGGATTTAAAGCTATCTAAGTAAAATAAAACGGGGATGGATTCACAGGTATCTGTGTAAAATTAAAAGAAAGATGGATTTAAAGGCATCTACGTTAAATTAAACGGGGATGGATTTAAAGGCATCTATATAAAATAAAACAGTAGTGGGGTTCAAAAGCATTTATGTAAAATAAAAATGGAAAAAAATTTCATAAAATCAAACGGGGTTTAAAGCCTTCCACTTTTAAAATTTAAAAGTAAAAGGGTTTCCCTCTACGTAAAATTAAACGAGAATGGATTTTAACGGATTTAAAAATTTGGAAAAGGGAAAACATCTACGTAAAATAAATTATGAATGGATTTATAAGCATCTACGTAAAATAAAACAAGGATGGACTGAAAAAGGGGATATATTCAAAGGTATCTACGTAAAATAAAACAGGGATGGATCTAAAGCCATCTACTTAAATAAAACAGTCACTGTGGGTTTTGGAAACTCGTAAACTAAAACGGGATGGACTTAATGGAATCTACGTAAAAAAAAAAAAACAGGGATGGATTTAAAAGGGTTTTTCGTTAAAAAAAGGGGGAAAGGATTTAAATTAAGGCATATACGTAAAATAAAACAGTGGTGGATTCAAAGGCATCTATGTAAAATAAAAGGGGAATGAATTTAAAGGCATCTACGTCAAATAAAAAAGGGAAGGATTCAAAAGGGATCAACGTAAAATAAAATGAATGTTTATTCTTACAAATGATACAACTTTTTTAAGTTTCAAATGACGTCGACGGTTGTTAAAGCAATATGAGCTGTAAGTTTGACATGGGAAAAAATTTTTTGAAATTTGTAATCAACAACTTCAATGACAGAAAAATAGAACATTTATCAACTTTTGTTGCTCATATTTGCAATGGAAGAACTATTTATTAGCTTTGATTGAAGCAAAATTACATTATTGTCATCCTAAACAATATTGTTTTCTTATATAATGTTATATATTCAATTTAAAAGAAATTTTTCTTTTTGAAAGAATTAAAAATTTTATTTTGGTTTAATTGAATTTAAAGGCATCTACGTAAAAAAAAAACAGGGATGGATTCAAAAAGGGGGCAAGTTTAAAAAAAAATGAATGTTTATTCTTACAAATGATACAACTTCTTTTTAAGGTTTTCAAAATTTAAGGCGGGGTTTAAAGAAAAAAACGAAAAAAAAAATTTTTTTTTTTTTTTTTTTTGAAAGGTTGAAGCAAAATTACATTTTTGTCATCCTAAACCTTTTTTTTCTTTATAATGTTATATATTCAAATTTTTGAGGAAAATTAAAAATTTTATTTTGGTTTAATTGAATTTAAAGGCATCTACGTAAAATAAAACGGGGTGGATTCCAAAAGGGATCAAAGTAAAAAAAAATGAATGTTTATTCTTACAAATGATACAACCTTTTTCAAATAACGTCGACGGTTGTTAAAGCGAGCTGTAAGTTTGACATGGGAAAAAAATTTTTTCAAATTTGTAATCAACAACTTTTAATGACAGAAAAAAAGAACATTTATCAACTTATGTTGTTCATATTTGCAATTTTTAATAAGCTTTTTAAGCAAAATTACATTTTTGTCATCCTATACAATACAGTGTATTGTTTTCTTTATAATGTTATATATTCTTTAAAAAATTTTTCTTCTGAAAGAATTAAAAATTTTATTTTGGTTTAATTTTATAAAGGTTTGAATTACATACAAATTAATCAAAAAATTTTTTAAAAACAAAATGAATTTGTCAAAAACGCAGATCATATTGCATTAAGGAGCAGCGAGAAGCAAATAAATGTTTTGCATTCGACAATTTTCTAAAATACACTTGAAATTGCTGGATAATTCAGGAAATTTTCATATAAAATAAGCCGTGCATTTGTATTTAAGGACAGATAATACAAACAATTTTTTTTCTTTGAAAGAGACTTAATAACATGTCACAAGTTTAAAAAGTGGATAATTTTTAGAATTTTTTATCCTAAGAACTGGGAAAATGAAATAGACTTGTTAGATATTGGTAATATTTCAATAAAAAAACAAAAATAGACAAATCACACAAGTAAAGGTTTACAGGTGATTACAAAGGATGTATTCACTTTAACAAAAGAATTGACCTATAGGAAGAACAATTTCCCGGAAAAAACGACATTTAAAAACCAATCTTTATTTGTTGTTTTCTACTGTATATATGTCTAAATTTTTCAAATTTGTATTTTATACCTCAAATTTATTATTTACAACTTTACAATAAACTTCCAAAGTTGACCTAAACACCATTTTGTCCGTAAAAACGTTGATTTTTGCATGAATTTTGGCCTTGAAGTCCTTCAGGGCAGGCCTGCCCCTAAATAAAATTGTGATATTTTGATAGGTTAGGATGTAAGGAATATTTAAGTTTAAGATTTTTTTAAGGGGCACCCCTGCCCTGGGGTAGAATTCACAAAAAAACTACAAAAAATAAGGAAACCTGATTTTCATAACCTGCTTTAAATTTCTGACATTCATTCTTATAGTCAGACTAGCTCAGTTGATATAAGTGCTGACTTTTTCAACTTAAATACTTTCTTTTAAAGTGGGGGGGGGGGGGGGGGGGGGGTTTGAATCCACGTGGTACAACACTTTGAAATTTTAATTTTTGCCTTTTCAAAGACTATTAAAATTTTTTTTTTATATAGATTTGTGTATTTTTCCTTCAATTATCTATCCTTTATGCACGCCCATTTTTGATAAAGAAACACTAGAGAAATATCAAATCGCAACAATTCAATTAAATTGTCGTCAGGCGGAACGAACCTCAGTATAAACACACTTTCTCCAGGACAAGAATAACTCACTATCGGGTGAAACACAATATAGGGAACAGTAAAGGGTTTCACTTGGGTCTTTATTTTGCCCAAAAAATATTTTTTCTAAAAAGTAGAGTGTCTAAAGGATCTGAAACATAAACTGTTTTGTGAAATTCACATTATAACTTTGTTTTTTACAAGCTGATAATAACCTCATTTTCACAGGTTACGGACACTACAATTGTTGGTTTCTTTGAAATAAATATTGAAAACTGTTTGTAAACTTTAATTTTTTCAATTGCCCACAAACAAACAACATATAAAAATACAAAATATGGACAAAAGTTTGACTATAAAAGGTGGCATTATACTTTAAAATAAAACAGTTCTACGTTGTACATTTTTGTTTAAAATGGTAGTATTTCATTTCATGTGAACTTTTTAAAACCAGTATAAATAAAGAAAAAACTATTTATAAAGAACACTTTTTATGCGTTTGTTGAAATATAAATTCATATAAAATAAGTTCCATTAAAATAGGAAATTTCATTTTCATAAATTTTCTAAAATAATTATATAGCTTCATTAAGTTACGGACACTACAAAACCCAAATATTTATGATTGGCTTTTGGTTTGTGGTAAAAAAACAAACATTTTATAAACTTCTGAACTATTATAAATCAGATTTAATTGATTATTAAATACAAAGTACATAAATTAGATATTGTTTCACGTAAACAATTTATTTGGGAGAACTAATGCCGAAAAAAAATCCACTATAGGAAATCCTGAAACTCCTTTTTTCACATAACTATATAACTAAAGTACAGAAGACAAGTTCTCTAAATCATTGAAGTTTTATGAAAACTATTTAGAATGTAGGTACACTGATCAACGAAGTCAATTAACCAAATTTAAGGGTTACGGACACTACACAATACTTTAATTTTTCACAGGCTTGAGGATTAAGGTTTTGTTTTTCAGCCCTTTTTTCAGCATTTTATTTCTCGTTTCAGTTTCTCCCGATTTTTTTTTTTTTTCAGATCTCAACTTCATCTGCTAAAAGCATACCATAACCAATATACTTTGAATAAATATATACACATGTAACTACGAGGGCCGTTCAAAAATTACGCGGACTTGTTGCACACAAAAAAAAAATTGACGACATAATCAGGCAAAATGTCACAACATAATATTAAAGAATCTTTACTTATATGGTCTTCAAAATTTCATATCAAAATATTGTAAATTGGCATCAATTTTGACTGATTTTTCAGGACATATCATTAAGTCACGGAGCAGAAAATCTTCGACGTCACATGCATTATAAAAAATTATGTGACTGAGCTTTCATTTTCTCAACATTTTCCCAAGAGTACCTGTACAGTTTGAGTTACCTTATCTACTCAACATCCAAACACCATTTTTGTCAAGCTCAAAATCTATTTAACAAGTAAATAATATTCTTTTTCTGTTTAAAAACCAAAAACCGCAGGTATTTATGAGATATAGTGTGATATTGGTGACTTCAAACACATTCTTTACAGTCCAGATAAAGTTTTCATCGAAAATTTTTCCCCCCGTCCTCCCGTATAGTCTACAAAAGGTTAACGGTCTTAAATTTCAATTTGCCATTTGTGGACGAATCTCACGAATACCCTAGTTTACTACATGTTTTATTATGCATATTTTGGATCTATTGGCAAATCTGAGCATTACGCATAATTTACCAAAAGTGTGCTGCGCCGTCAATTCGGAGACTCATTTTCACAGTCTTTCACGGGAATCACATCAGAAAAATCACTATATTACTGTTAGTACTTCAAATATCACGTCAGAAATCTTAATACATAATAATAGAACAATTTAAATTTTTTGTCGTGCTCCTCCCTCCCCATCAGTGATATCAATATACCGATAATTTTAGTGGATTCTTTTTAAAATACAGAAATTTTGCCCAAAATTTATTGGAATCTTTAAGATACCTATTTCTGTGAAATTTCATAACTATATGACGTCTGTAAGAGTAAACAATAGTACAGTCCGCTAATTTTGAACGGCCCTCGTAAATATACAGGTGTTATGTGCAAGTAGAAAAGTCAAACCTTGAAGAATAAAGCTCACTAATATTTCTTCAATTATTTTTTTTTTTATTCTATGAAGCATTCTATTTTTTCTTCAGACAGTTAAATATACTATACTCTATCTGAATTTTTTATAATTTTAGTTGTTTTCTATTTTGAAATTTTTTTTAGTGTCCGTAACCAAATTACTTCCCCACTGTTTAACATTTTGAATGCAAATTTACTTGCATTTAACACATTTTAAGATACTACCTAATGAGCAACTAGACAAATGAAGCAATATATCACAAGAAATATGGGTTATGTACACATGGTAATAATTTCTACTATTTTTATATGTCATTGTGGGTGTCCAATCATTATTTTAGTACTTGCAGTAAAGAAAAAAACCAAATGATCTAAAAGAATTCCAGCTAATAAAAATCTTTTTATATCTAAATTTAATAATACACTGTTTCAAAAAAATTTCTGTAAATTTTATGGAGAAAAAATAAAGATATTTCATTTTCAACTTTTGGTTACGGACACTACACACTCTGCAAATTATTTAAAATAGGATGAAACTTAACCTTAAATAGAGGAATTTCAACAAAGATTTTCTTAAATGTAACACCAGTTGCCTTAAACAATGAAAACTAGCATTAGTGTTTTAACACCCCTGTTTCAAACTGCCTCAAGTATAGGTTACGGACACTACAGGGTTTTGTAGTGTCCCTAACCACATTTGTGATGATAACAGAGAAACAGTGGTGATGATCAGGAAAATTACAACACATCTCAGCATCTATACGAGACGCCAGTCTAGGGAATTAGTTAACTTAAAGATATTTATAAAGCCTTCCAATTTCACAGAATTAAAGTGGTTACGGACATTACAGTTTTGTAAAATTAATTGTCCACATTAAAACATGATGAAATTTCATTACAAGTGTTACATTAACCCAACTTTTTTCTGTAAGTAACAGAACATTAATACTGTAAATTTTTTACAGAAATCTGAGGAAATAAATGATAGGGACATTATTTTTATTTGGCATAATGAGAGGGTTAAACTCATGTGAAAAATGTATAACATTGCACCCCTATTACATTTTCTTTCATATCTTCAAAAGTTGTTATTCAATCCTGAAAATTCGAGCACCAAAATAATTTGTAAAATAAATTCTAAAGTCTGATAATGATCACTGGCATGAAAATGTATGATATTTAACAATTATTTCAATTGAAAAATGCTGTAATTTCAAAGTGCAACCGCATAACGCTGAAAAAAAGTCATTTTTGGGGTACATTTTTTGCATTTACTTAACTTCTGTTAAGGCTAGATCAACAAAATTTTGCACACAAGTCTTTTATAAGTATGCCTATAAATGAATTATGATAAATAACATGTAAAGAAAATAACATTTCTAAAAATCATGTATAACAATGTGGTATTCTTAATGCGCCCTATCTTGTGTTTCACCTGTATGTGTTACTCAATACAGGTATTCTTGGCAGCATTAAGCTGCTGTGAATTTCAATTGTATATATTCCTTAGAATTTAATCACATTGATTTTGGCTACATATTTCAGTAAAGGCACTCCCTTGGTTCTCATTTATGCCTATATAATTTGCATACATTAATGAAATGTTTTATTATATCCACGGATAATTAGCGTAGACATAAAGAACAGAATTTCAGACACAGTAGACACTACCTTTATGAACCATGAGAAGTAAAGACAAATATCAATTAGTACATACGGAGATAACAAACTCAGAAAATCAATGAAAGGGTTCCTCCTACCTCTAATAACTGAAATAAAAATTAAGGGAAAAAAACCAAATTATTATATGTATTCAGCCTAATGTCATTAATTGGAACGGAAATCGACAAGCTTTTTGTAGAGAAAAAAGTAAGCCCGGTCCTATAGGTCAGATTCCTATTTATAATGAAGTGATCCTCTCAGAATATGTTATCTTGGTGCTAAAAGTGCAATATAAACCTTAGAAAAATATACCAAGCCAGGTGATTTTTAGGAAGAAAAACAAAATGACAAAAATTCATCAATATCATATAGGCTAATTTTTACCATTTTGCTTTTTCTGATAAAATTCACCTGGCTTGGTATACTTTTCTAAAGATTATATTACACATTTAGCACCAATATAACATATTCTAAAATTTATTTTTATCTGTAAACCTTTACTGAGTGTGTTTTATCCATATTTGTAATTTTATTGAAATATTACTAAATTTTCCAAGTCTTTTTCATTTTCCAGTTTTTTGGAGAAAAAATTCTAAGAATTATCCACTTTTCTTAACTTGAAACATGATATTGAGTCTCCTCCAAAGAAAAAATGTGTTTGTATCATCTGTCCTTAAAAGAAAAGACAATTTTTGGGTGGCAAATTTTGAATCGGACAGTGGCCGGCTTGCAAAAAAAGTTGAAAATTGCATAAGAAAATGTGTTGATCTTTATTCTTGTAAAAAAAATCATAATTATATTAACGAGGAACATTGTCTACGTGAATTTTGAATGGCGATATTATCTCATCTTTGCGTTTTTATCTTTCAAAGGAAACAAATTAAGTCATGAAATCCAAATCTCATTAACAGAAAACTCACAGATTACAGTCTTAAAAGAAAGGAATTATTGTTTGC
>NW_026940188.1:0-98021 GCF_032062105.1 Saccostrea cuccullata
CCTGTAATAACTGTGTTATCACTCATCAATAGCCCCAAAACTTTTAAATCTTTGAGTACAAAGTCTCTCAAGGAGACGCAATTTGGTGAGTAATTTTTACATGCATTGTATTCAGAAGAGTACAAAGTTTAATATTTCCACTGCACCTAGGTGCGACTTTTTGCATATGTTGAAAAAATAACACATTTGAGAAAAAAGTCTGACAAAATACCTTAATCAAGCTATTCTGAATAGCTTAATAAAGCTATATAGCTAAATCAAGCTATATAGCTTAATCAAGACATTGTGCCGGACCTGACTGAATCTCATAATACGCAGTGTTCCCTCTGCAGACTCTTTATTAGTTACCATGTACTTGCTTTCATTTCCTCTTTAAATTATTAATAAAGTACTATAGTTTATGTCTTTCCTGGTCACCGTATTATTTATGGAGGAATTGTTTTGTTTTAGGCGCATATAAACTTGTTTGCAGCAAAGTATCAAAAAAATTCATATCGTTATTTACCGCCCTTTTTTGCAAAATTTCCACATCTGGTATCTCTGTCTTTGATAAAAAACACTTTTTATGAGGATAATGAGCAATTAGAACTGCAATTACATCTGGTAGCACAGTTGACACCTTGATTATTACCTGTTATCAGTGGCAATAAGCAGATTAGCTACCGGTAAAACACTGCATGACAGCCATTTTTGTTTTGACTTGTCGGTATTTTACAAATCGAAGAAGGTAAAAAATCCGGATATTTTCGAAATCGGTAGAAACAGCAATTAAAAAAATAGAGAGAGACATGCGATGGGGAGGTTTCAGAATTGGTAGACTCTCGATAAAATCAAAGTTGACAGCTCACCTTCTTCTACCATTCTGCACATGTGTTTTTTTTTTACGTTTCTGACTGATTTGCTTTTATAAAACACAGGTTTGACACGAGCGGATTGAAAAATTCCGATTTTATTTTTTTTTTGAAATGCAAATTTTAAGAGTCGGCGGATCCGTAAAACTAAAAATCAAATTATGGTCGCCTAATATAGCTTTTTCCTGTGCCTGCTGGCCTAAGAATAAGGACGTTGTGGCCCTTTGTCGCGATCTCCATTTTCCCCATACTTCTTGATTAGAGAGTTACATTGTGTACAAGTTATTTACAGAAAGTGACCAATCAGATCACAGCTTTCAATTTACTCCGGAAGAACAAATGGAAAGAACTGTCGCCAGATCCAAATATCGTAAAAAAGAGCATAGTTGTATGACTAACAGTGCGCCCGTTGATTAGAATTTGACTGAAGAATATAAAAATTGAATCTATACTCTACTCACTCCTACTTGGTTGGCAGCGCAAGTTGCTAAGAAACTAGACAGAAAGTCCGGTCTAAAATCTGTGGTCGTGAATTTCCTATTTTTAGATTCCTCCCTTGTGTATTTCATAGTAGGGGTAACTATATTAAAAGAAGATAAATATTTCGTGACAAGCCCCTGTGCTGATATAACAATTTACCCACTGTAGCATTTTTGATTCCCACTCAGTCAAGCAAAACTTTGCATATGAGAGTATGTCTGTAAACACTTTGTCTGGTTGTCCTCAGTTTAAATTGTTGCTGCCATTTGCAGAAAGCACACGTTTGGGGAAATTAGTAAATTCCAGGCACTGTGCTAAACAATGTTCAAATGTTAGCCCACCTCTAGCTTGAAAACCACTAAATATTGTGTCTTGTCTAATTTTAAATTGGATAGTGTTCATTATCTGTGTTAAATTCCCCTAAATGGCAATTGTAAGAATGTCCCATGATTCATATGTGAATCTTCCTACCTTTCTCCATTATGTTGTGGGCTGTTTGGACAAAGCTGTCGAATCTTGGAAATTTACCAATATGCATTTACTTCACTATACAAGAATGAAATAATCCAGTAAAGTTATTTAATGATGGTCTACTTCAGGAAATCCATACATTTTAAATGGAAAACATGATGATTTTTTATGTACATAAAGTCAATGGTTTTTGTTTTCCCTCTAAATTAGTGAGACATGAAAAAAATACATGCTTCTGATTGGTTAATATACAAAGATTTGGCTAATTCCCCAATAGATGCCAAATAAGCATTACGTATAACATGTTTTTGATTTTTAAGAAAAACAATATCTAGTACCAACTAAAACACATGATTACATAAATGCTATTATTTGACAATAGTGCTGTATTAGGTAGAAAGAATAAATACACATGACTAAAAAATGGTATAAAAGATAAACCCTAGTCCTCCCTGCTGTTAAACCTTGGCGCATTGACATCCTAAGGAGTGTGCCATAAAGGAAGCAATTCTGTGTAAAGTTTGTAAAATTACCACAGATTTAACAGATTCTCCATATCGCAGGTCTATAATAAATTCTACTAAATGACTGAAAATAATGTCAGCACATTTCTCAGGTTTGCACAAATCATTAGAAGCGGCATGAATTATGAAAACATCTAGGCAGTTTTCCCTTAACTAAGCGAGTCCCAACATGTTAATCCTCTCTGTAACAAAATTGAACTTCATCCCTAGGCTATGCAAGTTCAAGTTTTTGTTCACCCGGCTGTCCTAATTGTTCAAACAAAATGTTCAAATCTCTGCACAAAGGAATGACCAAGAATGATAACTCGTTTGGTCATCACAAATGTGTTGCTGTAGGAAAGGAGGTAACACGAACAGCCATTGGTCAGTCAGTTTGTAAAATGGTAAAATTCACATCTTACTTGCAATTCTCAATCTCAACATTGCAACATCAACTGGAGAAATGTACATATACCCAAAGAAATTGTTAGAACACAATGAGAATACACTAGTCCAAATGTCCTCAAAATCTCCTCCCTTCTAAAATTAAAGTAAAACAATCCTCAATAAAGATACATTTTGTGATGGCAATTCTCAATAAAGCTACCACTTGTGGCGGCAATTCTCAATAAATATACTTTTTGTGATGGCAAGTCTTCATAAACATACATTTTGTGATGGCAATTCTCAATAAAGATACCACTTGTGGCGGCAATTCTCAATAAAGATACCACTTGTGGCGGCAATTCTCAATAAACTTAAGATACATTTTGTGATGGCAATTCTCAATAAAGATACCACTTGTGATGGCAATTCTTAATAAAGATACCACTTGTGATGGCAGTTCTTAATAAAGATACCACTTGTGACGGCAATTCTTAATAAAGATGCATTTTGTGATGGCAGTTCTCAATAAAGATACAACTTGAGTTGTGACAGCAATTCTAAATAAATATACATTTTGTTATGGCAATTCCTAATGAAGATACCACTTGTGGCGGCAATTCTCAATAAACTTAAGATACATTTTGTGATGGCAATTCTCATTAAAGATACCACTTGTGGCGGCAATTCTCAATAAAGATACCACTTGTGGCGGCAATTCTCAATAAACTTAAGATACATTTTGTGATGGCAATTCTCAATAAAGATACCACTTGTGATGGCAATTCTTAATAAAGATACCACTTGTGACGGCAATTCTTAATAAAGATACATTTTGTGATGGCAATTCTCAATAAAGATACAACTTGAGTTGTGACAGCAATTCTAAATAAATATACATTTTGTTATGGCAATTCCTAATGAAGATACCACTTGTGACGGCAATTCTCAATAAAGATACAACTTAATTGTGATGGGATAGTTCCTTGTATAACAGCTAATATATGGTGTTTTCTTATTTTTCTTTTAGAGAATAAATTCAGCCAATGTTTACAAATAAAATGTGAATTTAAAATTATTCTAATGACAGCTAGGTGCCTGCACAGAGCATAGCTGAAACTATTTTAAGAAAGTGCTGCATATGAACAAAAATTGAACACACTGTGAAACCACCATAAACAATTTATATGTATAAATGATGTCAGGAAGTCTGGTTATTCCTTTAAACATACAGTGAAGGCCAAATGAACTCAGACATTCTTTAGTTATACAGTTATTTCAAAATTTTCTACATCTTAATTAAGATCTTTAAAATCTGGATAAGAGTCCATAAACTCGGGAAGTCTACGAATGTAGGAATATCAGAACAGACAGATCTCTTGTTGTCCAAATTCTTTGCCAGTGTAGACTTGAAAGGCATGGGTATATCCAGTATTGGTTTTGGCCATGGTCCACAGCTTTATGCCCCATTTTATCAGCATGGCTGGCAGGTTCCAACAAATCCCAGACAATCCTTGTACTTTATCATACTTTCGTCTGTGGTGACATTTCCATAGGGAGTATACAGTTCTTTGACTTTGTTATTCAAGAAAGTAATAAACCTTCGTACATTCCACACTTTTTCTTGTTGATTTGGTTAATATCCAATGTATTGTAAATGGAGGTATCTCCATATTTGCGTAAAGAGGTCTCTGGACATGATTCTCCTAAAAGAAGTTGTCAGAAGCCACTTTGTTTGTCTCCAGTAGTCATTGTAGTCATTTTTCTATCAAAATCTGAAAAGCAAAATAAACTCCCTCTAAGCTTAGAAGCTAACACCGAGTCCACAGGTAATGCTTATCTCCCTTTTATATACACTTGATCACTGTCCTCAAGTGTAGCCAATTTTGACCAATTTCAGTAAAAGATTGCTTGACACACTCTAAACTGCTCATCATAATTTCTCCATCCCATGCGCCAGTTTGGCTACCCTCCCTGGATGTCTTTGAATATAAATATGCATAAATAAAAGAAAAGCCTCTGTCTATCTATCGATGGTTGTGAGTTTTCATTTAAAAACTAGCTCCCCCTTATTGTTTAAAACAAAATTACTCCCTGCAGCAAATTGCTGTAGTTCTGCACTACCCTTTGTCAACAGGGCGAAATTGATATAGTTCTTAGCCAAATTTTTTTGTTTTAAAGAAAGTAGAACATGGGCACCTATATTGTCCCCAGCGCAAACCTCCATGTTTTGCATCATCCCAAAATTATCTGCCGCTGACATGGCAGCTTCCTCCAGGGCAAGCCACGAAGTAGTAAAATCTAATTGCCTACAATTAATACTAGTAACAATTAGCTCATACTTAGCTCCTCTGCATTCCCATGGAAGCTTGAATAACTTCCTCCCTGTCCTGGGTACCAGTAACGAGCAGCTCGGTCTCAGGATCTGCCCTGGCTTCAGCGTGGCAGACAGCAGCTAGATGTCTTCTCCTCCCTCTGCCTTTCTCAGTTTCTGCTGCCTGGCTCCCTTGTTCTGATTGATTGCCTTGATGGACTTTGCGCTGGTTTGGGACTTCTTGGATCTTATATTTTATATAATTTAAAACTATGTATTATTGATTTTAAAAATTATTATATCTAAATAATTGTTGTCCCCCAAACCCAAGGAATCTGGCATACATTTCTAAAAAAGAGAGAGAGAGTTTCAATTCTTAAATTAATTATCAATATGTTAATGAAAAAAAAAAGATATTGATTGATAAATAACGTCAGGTTGTCTGTATAAATCATATCCCAGTCCTTTGTCACTGTGTGTACTCCTTTGCAAAGAAAGAGAGGACTAATTCTCACTATTGATATAATACATGTACTGATATAATAAATAAAATATAATTCTATTATAAATCCATCGCTTGTTTGACCTTACTCACCAACACTTCCTCCTTAGGTTCACGTTATCTTCTACCCTCAATGTCTTTCTTGTCTTGGCTCTAGAACCTGCACCTCTGTTTGATACATCCTTACTCTTTCGTTTGGAACATGTTTTTTTTTTTTTGGCCCAAGGCATTTTTCTGTAAAAGACTTGATAAGCAAAAATCTATTAGTAAATGGGTCAGATAGTTTGAAGTTTAATATCATTGAAAATGCAGTGTTTTTGCACAACCTGAATATCCTCTGTAATATACCTTCTCCCTGAGATTCAGACCAAGATTGACCTTGAAATGCTCAGATTTATTCATGAACCTCTGCAGACAAACAATAAATGAATGGCCGAGAATCAGAACACTATTCTGCATACGCAAGTTATAAAACTTGTAAAACTTTTACACCACACTTTTTGGAGCCAAAAATTATTTTAATAGGGGTGAGGTAGCTGCAGAACTGTATTTTTCTGCTTGAAAAAAAGAGAACATTATATTTAGATCTAAGCATTGTAAAAAAAAAAAAAAAAAAAAAAAAAAAAAATTATACTGCCAATTTTTGCTTGCTCACTTCTAGTATCATTTCTTGTATTTTATGCTTTTCCCTGCTGTAGAAGTGGTATCCAATTATTTATTATTTTATCGCAGAAAGGTGTAACTCAAACAAATGGTAAATTGAAATTAATTTTATTAAGTGTGGTGATATTATGGGCACAGCTATTATGAATAATTTGCTTTCAAATGCAAAGCAAAGTAAATGGGCAATGGGCCGCCAACAACAAACATGCCCCAGTTCAAAAGTATATATAACATCAAAGCAAAATACAATCACATTGCAAGGTCATAACCAAGGTCAAAGTTCATAGTGGTAGGTCAAAGTTCATCAGTATCAAAGTTCACATTTTAGCATGATCAAGTAAGTTCACAACAACAAACGAACAAACAAAATACCACAACTCTGGAAGCATTTAGATCACATAAATTTCCTTAGATACATGAATGCATGAATTTTTTGGCTCAAACATCTATACAGATTGCACATGTTTTATAATTTAAAAATTATACATACCCGAAGTGAGTTTTACAATAAAACAACATTAATTTAGAAGATACTTTTACTTATATTTTGATATTTATTGAATAAAAATTAAAATCTAATTCATTAAACATTCACTGAGTTAGTCCAGGTTGTCTCTTTAATCACCAGCACCAGTCCCTGTGTGTACTCCTTTGCCAATAAAAGAGAGGATTACAGTGGTTAAGGGTACATTTTTTTAATACTATTGTAATAAAAATTAAGATAATACTAAATTTAATACCATTATAATAAAATATAAAATGATATTAATTCAGGTTGTCTTTATAAATCACATCACTGTCTCGAGTCACAGTATGTACTCCTTTGCCAATAAAAGAGAGGACTACATTGCTTAAGGGGACATCTTCTTAATACTAATATACATGTTATAAAAATAAAAATTACACTAATTATTAAATACCATTATAGTAAAAATTAAATTAGAATTTAAAATCAGATTGTCTTTATGAATCAAATCAACTTCACGTGTCACAGTATGTACTCCTTTGCTAATAAAACAGAGGACTACAGTGCTTTAATGCCATTATAATTTTTAGAAAAAAAAAAGTTAAAATTATACGGGAAATTAATACCTTTTTAAGAAAATTTAGGTTTTAATAAATTATCAAAACCACTTGCCAACAAACGTAGCCTTGTTATTTACTATTGCATACAGATAAAAGCGTTGTGCCTCAATTAAACAACGGCTAAGTCACCGCCACGGCATCACGTGACTTCTATTAATAGCAAAAAATTTCATTATTTAAAAAGGTGGCAGTGGAACAACAATATCTTCAGTGATTTTTTTTTTGATAAGCTCCCTATGCTTTCTTTGTGTATGTAATATAAATGTAAAATTTATAGTCTCTCGAATGTTTTACCACTGGTGTGAGGATACAAGTTGTGTTGTCTATATAAATAATTTCATTCCACACATTCACAGTGAAACCTTACCCTTTTTTGAATTTTATGGCAAAAAATATTGAATGATGAAAGAAGTTCTGATTGAATCAACTAAATCTATGATTTTTACATCATAAAAGATACCAAATCAGTCTTCACGAAAACTCACTGGTTTGTCAAAACGCCAGTGAATTTTGATGTCCTGTGAAAACAAATTCAAGAAGTATGTTTTGATATATACACAGTCAACATTTATTTCAACTGACTTACTTGCGTAAATTTCATTAATATATAAAATAACAAGAATAGATATGGGTTACCCCATATCCAAAGATATTCGACTTTTAGATTTAATATGCTTATCAGTGAATATAATCGATGAAAATAAATTATCATACCTGTATAATTAATTGAACTCCATATGAATTTAACACAATATCACCCATATTTCCTTTTACATAGGCCTACATGAACCTGTGTCTACAAGACCAACATTGCCTTGATCTTACACAAATTCTGGAGCTGTTACACGACATGATCAATTTCAAACGTTACTTGATTTACACATATGAAGTTACGATGGCAGACAAAATTTCAATCATAATAGACTGTTACATTCATTAATAAAAATTAAAAACCTGTTGAACTATATATTTTGTTAATGTTTGCATCTGCAACAACTTGTGTTTAAAATCATTTTCTAGAGAAAATTACATCGCTAAATACCAATATTGAAAACCTTTTTTGTTTTGAAAATTACTGAAATATGCTAATGTATTCGTCGCAGATTTACTTACATTATTCAAGTATTATATAAAATGGTAAGCCTATCTGAACTGCGTACAGTGCTTTAATGCCATTATAATTTTTGCCACACAAAAACAGTTTACAAATTGTACACACGTGAGCAGTATCCAAGAAATAAGTTCAGGTCATTTAATAATATACACACACAGAATGATTTATTTTTTCCAAAAAGGAAATTGTATGATAATTAACAGACTATAAACATGTACTGTGTCAATTGTTGATATAGTATTATCAATTCATCGGTGAAAAAATATGAATCGAAGAATGACCTAAATATTCTCTATTATCAAACATGTAAAAAAAAAAAAAAAAAAAACAACGGTAGGAATATTGATATTTTTTATTTGCATTTCGGGGGCCAAGTTTGATTAACAATATTTTGACGTTATTTTTGATTTCTTTAACGTATGAAATACACAACTTCACTCTTATCATGAACAGTAATGTTGGTGGCAATCATGATGGAACTATTTCAGTGATTTGTTTTCTGCCGCTGAAAACAATAATATATCTTGCAGAGATAGTATGCATTGATCGAATATATTAAAAAGATCAAGCACGTGTTGTTGAATCGTATTATTATAACCATATTATAACATGGATGTATTACGTAACAACCGGAAGTAGCTAGTAATTATTAACTAGTACGTAAAATGTGTTGTCTATATAAACAAGTTACCGAAATGCGACAAAGGGCGAAAAATGTGGTATCTCAAAAGTTGAAATACGTAAACATGTATAAATTTACAGGCATGAAAAAATTTTATATTTGAAGTAAGGGGCCAGTAAAAATTTTGGTGGGCTAGTAAATTTTAGAAGTTCACTGGTCCGACTGGCCAGTTAGTTTGAAAAGTTTTCATAAAAGATTCCAAATGATTCAAAAATAAATGTCTTACTTTGGCACATGGTTTCCCCAAATGTCACATTTGGTAAGGATGCAGACGCAAAGTTTAAAAGCTGATTATATATCTCAATAACACCATGGTTGTATCCTGGTGGCAATTTGTAAGGGTCCCGTCAGGGAAGTTGACCAACAATTACATGTTGCACACCTGCACTGTAAATCAGAAATTTTGTAAAAGAAATGATATTTTTTACTTATCTTTGTATAAACCAAATAAACTAAAAAAATTATTTCAGGTTCTTTATATAATTAAATCCCCATCACCAGTCACAGTGTGTACTCCACTATATATATCATTATGAAAAACATGAAATGATGAGCATGTATTCCAACAAAATAAAATAATAATTAATTTAGGTTGTCTATATAGATAAGTTGCCTTCAGAATTCACAGTGTGTCCTCCTTTATAGATCTGTAGATTCCTTTGATGTAAAAAAAAATGATATATGAAATGACAGGCTTTTTTTCAACAGAATAAAATAATAGTATCATTGATTTTTGGAGCTTATATAATGTAAACTAATTCTCTCAGTTTCTTTATTCAATATTTGGATTTGCTCTTCTCATGGGCACTAGTTGGTTAAAGTCCTCTACATTGGCTGTAAATATCCAAAGAATAAAGAAATAATATATCTTTAATTTACTGAAATTAAAAAGCTTTGAGTCGAGCCATTTTTAGGCAGTTGGCCCAGATGGAAAACAATTGTTTATTGCCTTTATTCAGGTTTTCATGCTTTGGTTTTGAGGGACCTGACTTAAAAATCAATTGTCCGTCATCGTAATCAGAGAGAATTCTTTCCGTTTGGAAGTTTGCTGTCATATTTGCAAATTCTGTAATATCTAAGTAATTAGAATTTGAAGATGAGGTGAAAGAGATTTCAGATAAATTTGAGGGTCTTGCCAAGAAAACGTACCTGTATTTTCCTTAGCTGCGCCCTACATCCACCATAGGATAGGGGCTGATGTCCGGGCTGTTGAGCAAACGATAATTGTCCTAGAACATTACGAATAAAGTTATCTGAGGACTGGTCACAAAGCGAAGTCAGGTCCTAAAGGAAACATGTTTTTAATGTAATACAGTAATAGGTCTTTTGGCCCATAGGCACCAAACAAAAATTCAAGCAAGTTTGGTGCCTGTGCTTTGGCCTACCGGAATGTTAGTGTCAAATAAATCATCCTTCGTGAGTAAGGAAAGGGCCTCCTTACTGTCGTAACCGATGTTGATCAGAGCGTTTGTAGTCGACAATTTTTTGGCCATAGCCCACTTTTGAACTGCCTCTTCACCGATATTCATGGAAATTTTGATCTCACCATCGGACTCTATTTTGAATTATGAAACCGTAAGTCAATGAAATTATAAGCAGACACATGATCAATCTTTGATTACACACGATATTGAAAGAGTTTTTGAAAAAAAAGTACATATTAAAGTGCCTTATCCTTTTAATATATCAAATGAACTAAAAAAATGAATGTAGGTTGTCTGTATAATTAAATCCCCATCACCAGTCACAGTGTGTACTCCACTGTATGTCTTTATGAAAAATCATGAAATGATGAGCATTTCAACAAAATAAAATAATAATTGATTTAGGTTGTCTATATAGATAAGTTGCCTTCAGAATTCACAGTGTGTCCTCCTTTATAGATCTGTAGATTCCTTTGATGTGAAAAAAAATAATGCATGAAATGACAGGCATTTTTTCAACAGAATAAAATAATGGTGTCATCAATTTTTGGAGCTAATATATGTAAACTAATTCTCTCAGTTTCTTTATTCCATATTTGGATTTGCTCTCCTCATGGGTACTAGTTGGCTTGTCCTCTACAGTGTCTGTAAATATCCCAAGAATAAAGAAATAATGTATTTTTAATTAAATGAATTTAAAAAGTTTTGAGTCCAGCCATTTTTTGGCAGTTGACCCAGAGGGCAAACAATTGTTTTAAGATTAATTGCCTTTATTCAGGTTTTCTGTATAGATAAGTTGCCTTAAGAATTCACAGTGTGTCCTCCACTATATATCATTATGAAAAATCATGAAATGATGAGCATGTATTTAAACAAAATAAAAAAATATATTAATTCTGGTTGTCTATATAGATAAGTTGCCTTTAGAGTTCACAGTGTGTCCTCCTCTTTAAGACTGTTGGTTTCTTTTATGCAAGTACATTGTACTTAAATATCATGACCCATCAGAAGATGATTGGCATTTATTACATTTTTAACGGTGACATATTGTAATATATTCACTAAATTGAATAAAATTGATACTCTGTCACAGTATGAAAGGATATCTAAATGATATCCTTTCATATTGTGACAAATATCAGAAGTGTGATGAAACTCTTGATTTTCCTTCCCATAACAGACTGAGAGTAAAAAATCTTCCTTGACCTGATTGATATATGATAGATAAAAATAGATAAGCCATTCTGACAGAGAAAAAAACCAAACTATCAAAGTTACTCCATTATGTTGCTAAAATCCATGTTCACTTCACTTAGCTATGATGTCTTTACCACTGAATTATGATGTCGTGAAGCCTATGACCGTATTACAATAGGAAGATTGAACATGATCAAAGAAAATGTAATAAACAGAAAATTCAATGTTTTGTGATTGAATATGGAATTTATTTCATTCGTTCATGAGACGGGATTTTTAAAATATTTTTTACTCCTGCTTCGCAATCCTGAAATAAATTTCACATTCAACTACAAAATATTGAATATTCCTATGTATTTCAGCAGAGTAAAATATTATATAACTGAGTTAATATTATATTGCTCAAGTTGTTCTGAAATAATGCAATTAGCCCCTTCACGGTAACTGCTGTACTGCTCTTTTGCAGGGCAAAATGATATAGTTTGGTGAAATATGATGTAAAAGTAATTGTTAAAAATACGTCATTTAATTATTTCTCAACAAAAACTTCACCAAACGTTATTATTTTGCCCTGCAAAAGTGTAGTACCACAGTTACTGTGAAGGGGCTAATAAATTTCTTGTGAATATTCTGTATTTATAATACTGTATATCCAGTTTAATCGCAATTATCTATTTTTCGCTTTTTTTGTGATCATTTTTAGTTCAGAATATAAAACATGCAGAAATTATGTCAGCTATAATGTGACATAAAACATTCCATTTAAAAAAAAAAATCTTTAATTGTAAAAAATAACTTTCACAAAATAAAAAATGTACTAATCTACCCCTTTTTCGCAAAATTTCCACCACACGAAAAATACCGGATATACGGTATAAAGCTGCTACTGTAACTTTCTGAAGACTTCCCAGATAATTCTCCATATAACTATAGCTTTTTACCATGTGTTAGCAATGATCAGCCCAATTAGGCAGGCTTTATTGTAATATAGTATTCTTAATATTCTCTGGCAGTGTGTACACATACCTTAAACTACTAGACAATGACAAATCTGAAAATTCATACCTTTAATTATTTTGTTAACTTTTGGCATTAAACGTTCTAAATGTGTATAAGAAATACATGTATCCCAATCGTCATGTATCTGGTTGGTTATAATTTGCACAGATGGCGTGAAGGTGAACCAGTTCTAACAAATAATCGTAGATGACTTTATTATAAAGTTATAATGTAGTCTGAAGGAAGTGAATATAGCCATATGTAGAAATCAACTGATAAATTATTTATTTTGTACATTTATTTTCTATTTTTTAAATATTGCCTTTTTCTTATAGTAAAAAATAAGTAATTAATTTCAAGTCTTGTGTGCTAGTGAACACGTGCAAGTGCAATGGGTTTGATTGGTCTGTAAATATGTATATCTATTGAACATTTAAAAGGAGTACTCTTTTTTGCATATTCAATAAAGAAATGTTTCTGTAAAAAAAAAAGTACTTACATATTTATAAATCAAGACCCAAGTATCTATGTTAGTGAAGCAACTGACTGTTGTCTTAAATATCATCCATTATCATTCTAAGTTGAAGTCATGTACAGTAAACAGAAAGTGTTTTGTAAAACCTTTCAAATTATCTTAGAAAGTTGTAATATAAGTAAAATTAGATGATCTGAATCTGCTATCACTTCTTAACCATCTAATAACATCCCTTTCAGGGTCTTGTGAGAGACCTCTTGATTAATAGCCAATGAAATGAAAACTGCCAAAATCTTGGCCGGTATTTCTTTTTCACAGGCAAACCTAAAAGACAATTAGTTGCATGGAAAACAAAATTATTGCAAAGGCTATCCTAGGCATGAATGTTATAGTTAAGTTTTTTTTGTTTGCATATTACTCACGTTTAGGGTGTTTTAATATGTTTGAGATGTGGTTGTGGATTCAGAACATTTAATTTTAATTAGATTTAACTTAGTATTTGCAGCAGTTTTGTCCCAATTATTGTTTATGTTACAATCAAAGATCATTCATTAGGATTTTGAATGCAATTACACTGTAGCTTATTTCTGAGTTTCCTTTGGATAATACAGTACTTTTAATCACACAAACATCACACAAACATTCAATGCCTCAAGTTTTCATTGAAAAAATCATAAAGATTACTGGAAATCAATGTTAGTTATTTTAACTTTCTTTAAAGTTGTAATGATTTTTTCATTAACACAGAAAATTAAAGAAATGTACGTAAGTGTAAAGATATTAGACTTATGTTCATTGATTTGTATATGCTTATGACTTGTAGTATAAGTTAGGTAATTTTTTGTAGTTATCAGACTCCTGGTTTATGAAATAAGAGCACATGATAAGCTGTCAGTTATAATTATACTTGTATATATCAAAGGGCTATACTTATATAATATTGTGTTGACCATTGTTCTAGTAAGCTCCTCCTTGACTTTGCTTGGTACACCAATATTAAATCTTCTCTTTGTTTAATCATCAGAATTTTTTTAATAATGTCAAGATATATTTCTGTTATTTTACTAAGAAACAATTTTTTGGGGCTTGTACACAATGTATTTTAATTAATTTGTACAGTTTACTCAGTGTGACATGTAATTTATAAATATTCATGCAGATTAATAAAATAAATGTTTTATGCAATTTTTGTGTGCTTTTGTCTCTCCTGATCAAAAGAAATGCTTTCTTTTCCAGCAAGCAATAAGTTAATATTTGATTTTTTTATTTTTAAAAAAATGGGTTGGATAGTTTATGAAACTCAAATTCTAAAATAGAAGGACTGATACACCTTTAAGTTTTTCTGATACATTTATCATAGAGACTTGTGTCTGTTATTTAAGCCCTATGTGGCCCAGTCAGGTTAAGCTGCTGCTGTAGAGTTGAAGAGAAAGAAGTTGATCCCTACTTTTCCAGTTTGAATCCACTGCAGGATGTGTGGTCCTTTGGATGAGACCATATAAACCAAGGTCCCATGTCACAGTAGGTGTTGGCACAAAAAAAGGTCCCTCACTGCTCAAGGGATGCAAGTCTAAAGTTTATTTAGGTCTAAATATGAATCCTTCCATCAGCAAGTGGGAAGGTCTCCATATGAGTGAGAAATTCTCCAGAGGGATATCTGTCCAAGTAAAAAAAATATATACAATCCCCACGAATGAAACTGTTATACCTGAAAGGGTTTGAACCATTTTGTTTTTGCTGTAACTGTCAACAAAAAGTTTAAACTTGCCCATATGTTTTTAATGCTTGAAGATCTTTCATATTTCTCTTGAGTATTCCTTGGGACAAGAATTTTTATTTGGATACAAACATATTTGATTAAGCATTGACTAGAATAACAGATTGAAAGCCTTAGGCTTACACTTATTTTCTGATTTTTTGGAAGTTCCAAGCTTTTCAAAAGAAGGTTTATTAAAATGTGATGTCCAAAATGAGGGTATTCGAAGAAAGGTCTTGTCACAAGAATACTCATGAAATAATAATGATATCAAAGCCTTAGCACCATCTTTTCTTAAGTTCAAAATATCTTGGATTTATAGACAGAAAGATAGACCAAAAACTATGCATGACCAAACCCGATTACGAAAGTATGAATTACTTCACTACAAATGTACATACTTTATAATTGCAGAATTTTTGCTCATTTGCGTCAAAGTATACAATACCTAGTACATGTACATGTATCTTAATTTTATCTAGGTGAAAAATCTGATGATGAAAACAAAAATGTTTATAACTGACATCACAATAGAGATATCGCCTTCCAGTGTTGATACGATGATGCGTTTCTTGCATAGTGATCTGCAGGGATGATACGGGTGTATTATTTGCTTTAGTATATTCCCTGGTAGACGTGTTCTATACGTTATTGTAATAATAAACATGTACGTTATGAACACAGTACGTGGCTTTTTTCCACATCAAATCCTATATCAGCACTCGAAAAACCGTCGGACCTTCGGTTCTCTGGCTAATATTGGCACTTGAGCTGAAGCAGGGTGTGTTATGGAACACTAGGAATCATGAATATGTAAAGAACCTGTTGAAAAAAAGAAGTGATGCAATATATTATCCGTATGTGTAATACTTTTATTAAAAACCAAAGAATGCAAAGTTGGTCTTAATTTGCTTGATTGAGAGTTCAAACTTCGATCTTAAATCATGTTTCTTTCGTATTGAAAATATAGCAACTGAACAGAATCATTTTTGGCGATCGCTGAATCACCAGGGTCAGGCCACCCTGTCAGGGCAACACCGGAATGTTTACCTTTGCATGATACATAGGGTATATAGATAACACCCTGTTCATTATTTCATTCGTACTCGATTTTCAACCATCTTTGACAATCATGGCGGCAACGCTGATTGCAGTGTTGGTGATCTGTGGGACAGCTATATCAAAAACGGAGTCTAAAACTACCAAGTTTTCCTATGTAGATCATATGTTTCATGCTCTTGAAGCAATCGAAGATAAAATTCAGTCCCAGAATGAACTTACTGCTCTCCTTCAATCACAAGAATTCTGGGATTTTACTGAACAGCTCAACATCAAACGTTCAGTGCTGCGGAAAGCAGCGCTAACTCCAAATAGTACGGCGTCTGCGAACGTCACCGAGAGTAAGCCAGCGGTAGGGAATGGGCTTCTCAATCTTATCGGTTCCCTCTTTGGTAATGGTAATGCTTCATCTCCAAACACGAGTCTAGCTGCTGCTCAATTAGGCCAGATAATAGGAGGAGGAATCTCACAACTGCTGGGATCTCTATTGCCTGGTCCCACACCAACTAATAGCTCCTACAAAAACGATACTGTCACCGTGGGTATCATAAAGACAACACCAAGTATACCACATTTATCGTCAAAACCACCAAACAGTGGGTTTCTACAAAACATAGGGAATATTGTGAGCAATTTTTTACCCAGAAGTAATGCCACCCCGTCAGAGGAGATCTTTGGGGGAATCAGAGAGGCTATTTTGGAATCCAACACTTCAGATACTTGTAAACAAGATGCTATAAGGGTTGCATATGGTCTCCAAACTCAACAACCATGGGCTTTAAAAAGTGAGTATTTGCAATTTGTCATGTTGCGTTATAAATCGTTTGATTGATTGATTGTTGTTTAACGTCCCTCTCGAGAATTTTCCACTCATATGGAGACGCCACCACTTGCTGGTGGAGAGCTACAAATTTTGTCCTATGCTCAGCACTCATGGCCATTGAGCAGTGAGGGATCTTTTCCGTGCCAGCACCTACTGCGACACAGGAACTCGGTTTATACGGTCTCATCCGAAAGATCGGTCTGTACATCCCACAGTGGGATTCGAACCCACAACGTAAGGATTTACTCCTTACTCTGCGACTCAAGAGCAGACGCTGTAACCACTGCGCCACGTAGGCGACAATAAATCGTTTGAAATAGTAAACGTGAGTATAGAGTTTGAAAGGAAGAAGGCGCTGCATTTCCTACAAATTATTTTTGCAACGTCAATATTTCATTTTATTTGCATTATATTGCCACTAAAGTTTTGACATTAAGTCAGGAATTGAAATTACATGTATGTCCAAACTGTTTGTTTAGTCATCAACAATTGAATTGTGACCATTCTGATCTTGAACTAAATCAATGCTGATGAAAATAACTGAATACACCAGTATAAGTTGAAGGCTACTAAAAGTAATACTTGATATTTTACTCCTCGTATCTTGCAAAACATGACTACATATTTGCAGTGTTTGATGCCTCAGCAAAGATTCCCACGGATTTGTTGAACTTTGATACCATATGGCCAGGATCGTACGATGAATGTTACAAAGAATACGCGGTGGCTGGAATGTTTCTCCGGCCCAGCGTCCATCTCCCGGCCGTGAAACCTCGATACTGTACAGTCAATGTCCAGCTGCCGATCCCAGGCCTCTCAAAGAGCGTGGTAAAATATAATGTGTAACAGTCATTATAATAATGGTATTAACTAGCTAGTAGCTATGTGAACAATTTATATTATGGATTTGAAATTTTAAACTTCCATAATTTAATTGTAGAAGTGAGAAAGGAAAACAATTAATTGTCATATTGCACCATCTGAAATGCAAGTGAATACTTTTTTTTTTACAGATAACATCGGGTGCATTGCAGATTGGTACATGTTTACCCAAGTCCTGTAGTACCCAAGATACCACCATTCTCGCTAACCTTCGTAAGACCCACTGTTAAAAACACTTTTTAGCAATCGAAGTTAAGCAATGTTTTTAAATCTGAATGTACCCGGGGTATGTATCGCCTTGTTTTTTAACCTACAAGATGGTGTTTTTTAAAGTGTTGAAGTCTCTTCCACTTGGAAATATTTCCTTGTCTGCTTCTTTATCCATATGCCCACCAACCCCAGATGAAGTACCGTACGAAAATAAGGATATAGCCATGATGTAAGAATAATAAGTAAATTAAAAAAAACACCAAGGATTACACCATTAATCTAGATATGATATGTATAAAAAGTGATCAAGGTGTTTTAAAAGTACCTATGGAAACTTAGTTTTGAATATATTTTTGCGGTAAATACGTCTTTAGAACAATATTTTTCAATTCCAAAAAAATCTTTTAAATATCAATTTATCTGTAACAATAAGTAATTCAGCCGCTTTTCTTTGTTGCTTTTTTTTACCATTTGCCATTATATTTTTTTCAGAGTTTTGTTGTCAGTTTTGGGTTTTATCATCGTTGCTGGAACAATGTTCGAAATTATTGCAATTGAAATTCCAAAGTTTGTCAAAAGTCGTAAGGAAACACACGATGACACAATTCCAACAACTGTCACTAAAAATGGAACATCGAACGGGGATATTTACACCCTAAAAGGGAGCGCTGAATCCCCTCCAGCCTACGCCGAGAAAACGGTGAATATTCCAGTACCTAAAGAAAAAGTGGATACCAGGAAGAAGAAGAGAAGTAGGCACAAATGCTTAGTTTACAAGTACTTGTTGTAGTGGAAAATGATTGGGGTGATAAATGATGTATCTTTATTGAACATAAGAACAGTTTTAAATTTGAAAAAAATGAATAACATTACAGATATCATCGCCAGAATCTTGTTAGCCTGTTCTGTGTATTGTAACGGTAAGAAGATTTTAAGCACATCACAGCCTAAAGGAGCTCTGTCAGCTGTCAATGGAATCCGATTCCTTAGTATATCCTGGGTCATACTGGGCCATACTTTGGGCACTGTAGTTGCAGTCTCACGTAAGTCAGAAAATGTTTATTGATATGTGGTCTAGACTCTTATTTTAAATTAAAAGTAGTTTGAAGGTATCCGACATGCTAAGCAAATGAATTCTCTTATCGTCGACTCGTCACGTATATTGTACTATTTGTAGGTAACGCAGCGAAATATGGCAAAGAATTTTTACAAAGAACATCAAGCCAGGCCATTGCTAATGCTCTCGTGTCTGTTGATACGTTTTTTGTCTTGAGGTGAGTTGATATTTAGACTGTTCGAACTGTATTAAAATATAAAGTAAACAAAACGTTTTTGCTTGACTTTTATGTCCAATGTATATTTTGTGTAATTTGCAGTGGACTCTTGACCACCTATCTCCTACTGAAAGAAATGAAGAAATCTAAAGGACGCATCAATTGGTTCATGTTCTACTTCCATAGATACTGGAGGCAGGAACGATAATACACACTCCATAATTTTTTCCACACAGTCAAAAAAAATTTCAATATGACAAGCAAAAAAAAAAAAAAAATAGAAAGCATACATTTCGTCAAAAACCTATTTCGGGGGGGGGGGGGGGGGGGGGGGGGGGGGGGGGGTAGTGGTGGTCTATTACCTCAAATCTTTCACTTTTCAAACACATGTCACATATATATGTTTACCAGTGGGGGGGTCAGTGTTTTCCAGGGGGGGTCCATGGTAACTTTTTTCTTGTTTTAGTATATACATTTTTTAACCTGGTAAATTCCAGGGGGGGTCCTACCCCCCCCCGTGTATAATTTTATATATAATATATAGAAAGCATACATTTCTTTTTCTTTACTCATTTCTTTGTCATACTTCTCAGAATTAGAATAAATGCATACGTGTATAATTTTATATATTTTAAAAGAACTATATACAATTGGAAAATACTCTCCTTTACTTGTTTTATTCCATGCTATCAAATCTTGACGATGTCCTTCTTTCAATACCGATATAGAGTTTAACAATGTATTATGTAGACGAACATATATCGTGATTGAGGGTTAGGGATTTAACATCTAATAAGACTCGGTCATTGTTTCATGGATTCTAACATCCTTGCCCATGTCCTTGACGTTTGTTATAAGTTAATGACATTGGAGATGTAACAAACCTTTGACAATAAAAGAAACTTGAGGTTAATGTTTGAATTTATTTCAATTAAGATACCATGATCCTACAGAAAAGGTTTATTTCTAATCATATTAATGACAATCAAACCTAAGTGTGTAAAATTGTAGTCACTAGACTGTCTAGTATATTTTAGTATACCCGGTTAATGTGAACACTGACCGGTAGACAGGGGATGCTTACTCTTCCTTTGCACCTGATTCCACCTCTGGTGTTTTTCTTATAAATGTCTGTGTTTGCTCTGCTTTCGATTTTTACTGTTACTATTGGCTTTTGAGTTTGATATGTGTGTATTGGTATATGAAATTTAAGACAATATTAGTACTGTGTTCCTGGAAAAGAGGTAGTACAAAAGGATGCTCGATGTTTTTACAATGCATTATAAGATTTAAAAAAAAACCTTTTTTTTTTTTGCTTAATTTTTTGCGGGTTTACAACTTTTCTGACCCCCCCCCCCATTACAGAATCACGATGATTTGTTAGAACGTTACTAGAGTGATTGAAGAGACTACATGTATATTAGATTTATTATTTTTCATTTAGACTGACTCCAATGTATATGCTTGTCATTGGACTGTATACAACGCTACTCAACCATGTGATATTCGGACCGTTTCGCCCTCCTGCATCACCCGGCATCAAGTGTGAGGAGAACTGGTGGATGAATCTTCTGTACATCAACAACTTTGTCGACAAATCAGACGATTTGGTAACTGCAAATGTCCGAGATATTTCAATTAAACAGATTGCTCTCTTGACTTTTGACATTTTCCACATCCTCTTTTTGAAAATGAACAAAATTTTAAGGGAAACAAGAGATGTTTGTAAAACACTTAATGTCCCTCCCCCAAATGATTGGAATAACTCTCTCCCCAATTGCTCGATTGTACCCAAAACAGAACTTGAACTAGATATTCATATGATAAATCTGTATACCAAATTTCATTTCAGTATGTTTAATGTCTGTGAAGAAAATAAAGGGAAACAGCAAATAATTGGAATTTTTCTAAGTCCAAAACAAAAATTGACCTAGATATTAATTCTTATGATAAATTTTTATACCAAATTTCATTTCAATATGTGCAACGGTTGTAAAGAAAATGAACGGAAACTTCGTGGACCGACCGACAGCAGCAAAATAATATGCCCTCCTTTCTTCCAAGGGGGGTATAAATATTAATCTTTATCCAATCTCTTCTTTTACAGTGTTTGGCATGGTCATGGTATTTGAACAACGATATGCAGTTCTACGTATTGAGCCCGCTGATGATTGTACCCTTGTTTTTGTAAGAATTCAGTATACCGGGTAATATGACTTGTGAATTGTAAGTTTGGGGGAGGGGGTGTATAGAATTTACACACATGTCCGGATAGGACCATAACGTTGTAATGGAATGGAGCAGGCCCAACATTACTTTTACTATTGAAAATGTTCATTGAAAGGCTGGTAGCCTTAGCCATAACTTTTCAACGTTAAGGGCTAGTACTCGCATACTTCACATATGTAATCCTTGTAAGAAGACCCATCATTGGATACCAAGAACTTTGACCCTTTGGCCTTGGAGTTTGACATACTTTTTAAAAAAAACCTTGATCATAACTTTTGAAGGGTTAGCGCAATTCATATTTAATCCTTGTTACAAGACCTTTCATTTGATATCAAGAATTATGACTCTTTGATCTTGACCTTGGAGATAGACCTACTTTTAAAATTGGTGACCTTGGCCATGACTGTTGAAGGCTTCCATACTTCACATAATTATGTATTCTTTGTGGCAAGACCTTTCATTGGATACCAGTTACCTTGACCTTGGAGATTTTCGTACTTATGAAAAAACTTTAACCTTGGCCTACTTTCATATTTCACAATTGTATTTCCAGTGAAAATACCCTACTTTGGATACCAATACTTATATTAAATTTGCATATAAGAAAAGTTTAATCTTCGCTATGTTGCCATACGGGGGCATCAGTGTGTCACAAATCCATCTTGTTATTTTTCATTATTGACAGCAAAGAGTTAATTGGAGTCATAATCTCGGTGGGATTTCTGTTGGCTGTTACTATCGCCTCTGGGGTGATTAGTTACGTCTACAAGATGCCGCCCACACCCCTTGGCGGAGGAGATGCGAGCACTGAGTAAGTAGAAACCATGGATGGAACGAAAAATTTCAATGTTAAACTTTCAAAGGTTCGCACACTTTTGCAGAGCCTTTTTCAACTTAATGTTCAGCATAACTTTCGAAAGGTTAATGCTAAAACTTTAATGCTTCACATATTTTCTGGAGGTATGGCCTTCTCTTAGGTACATTTACATGCAATGAAATGTTTTTGACCTTGGAATTTGATCTCTTGAATTGATGTTTAGAGATTCACTTGCATTTTAGAAAGTTATAACCTTTGCTATGAGCAGCCAAATGAGGACATCAGTGTTTCCATATACACATCTTAATTTTTTTTCTTTTTTCAGCCCCACTCATTACTTTGCTTTATACTACATGCGACCTTATTGCCGTATGGGACCGTATGTTTGTGGCGTACTCACGGGATACATCCTATACAAAACCAAAAACAAATGTCGAATCAACATCGTAAGTGTGATCCTTTATCAACACAAATTTGTAATATATAAGCCAATATTTGTATCATTTTCAAAAAAATCTTAATTCCAACCTAAATCTACATTTGTGTATTTCACATGTGAAAAAGTCTGCATTGACATGTGTGTCTTCATCTAAATTAATATTTTCAACTTTTTCTGAATTTCCATCTGCCATTTCAACACCCACCTATCCGTTTATTAACTTGGCCCCTTTATCTGATTAGGTACAGTATTGTGTGGACTCAGTTCATTTCAAGTAATCAGCCGGAGCATACAATGGGATAGGGAAACAAAAACTTAAGTTTTCACTGGTTTATCAAGGGGATTTTTTTCAAAATCTTCTACTGAAGAGTTCCAGTTCCAATATGAATCGTGCAATTTAGTGAATGAGCCTCTTGTTTTGCTTTCAGTATCTGAATTTCTTTGCATGGGCAATTGCTACAAGTTGTGCATGCGCTGTCCTCTACGGCCTCTATAGTGCCATCAATGGAGATGATCCTCTAAATGTCGAAGAATCGGCTGTATACAATGCATTACACCGAAGTGTTTGGGGAGCCGCGGTGTGTTGGGTCATCTTTGCATGTGCGACTGGAAATGGCGGTAAATTTAAAATGTTTTAATGTGTTTTCTGTTAAATGTTATTTAAAATAGTTATATCTTTTGCTTGCTCATTGCTTTAATACCAGTGAAAGTTTTGGCACAGACTGCTTTTAAAACTTCTCTGAAATTTTCAAGGATTCATCAACACAATACTATCGTGGAAGGTGTTCGTCCCGCTTTCCCGACTGTCCTATGCGGCTTACTTGGTTCACGTGATCATCATTTACGCCTATTTCTTCAGTCGTCGGATGCCAATCTACCTGACTGACCTGGAACTGGTAAGATCCAAATAAAGTTTGCAGAGATTAATCACTCGAAACTCCTCGGGTGGCTCCGTACCTCGCAAACTAACCTGTTTGCACAATCGCATCATCTCGGGTCTTTCCGTCAGAGGTCGGAAAAACAACCTCATTGACATCACCAGATGTTAAAAATTTAAAAAATACATTTCCTGTTTATTTAAATATAGGCTAGTTACAATACCACTGGTTGTAGGCACAGCTCTTTTATCAAACCCTTCTCTGAAATTTGTCAAGGGTTTGATCAACACAATACTCACACCCAGTGGATAAGCGTTTTATTATACTGATGTATGATAATTATAATTTCTGAGGTTTGAATTTTTTTTAGAGTAAGATTATACTGCAAGAATAATCTAAAATCCTGATGACGTCACAATGCAAATGAAGTTATTATGACATTATCAGTTTAAAAATTTATGGCTGGAAATCAAAATTGGCGGTAAAAATTGCATGAACATTTTCCGAGGGTGGATAGCAAAGACTATACCCCGGAGTATAGCTTTGCTATGTGTGGACTATAAAGGATATTTATTTTACCTTCTGAACATTGTATAGGAAACATTTTAACAGAAGTATAATAAACGGAGTTAGAAGTCCCTTCTATAGTATACCGGTATTTTAGGTAATATCATTACATTGAATAAAGTTAAACTCCATATTCTACAGATATAAGGTCTCCATGCATTTATTTCAAAGATCGTGAAAAGGGATGGTTGTCATGGCGTCTACCATATACATTCGCAGAAGGATAAAACGTACGCTTTGTACCATACTGGGATCTGCTATACATGTATATTCGAGATCGTTTTTCCGCTAGTCGGAAAGGCCCGAGAAGTTGCGATTGCTGTTTGAATGGAACGTAGCGGAGTCAGCCGAGGATTACCGATTGGAGATTAATACATTAACATTACAGTTTAAGACGAAAATCCTTTTGTTTCATTTAACAATATTAACGTGTTTTGCAGGTTTACCTGTTCCTTTCTAATCTGGTTGTGTCCTACGGTGCTGCCTTTGTGGTGTCGCTTTTGTTCGAGTCCCCCTTTATGGCCCTAGAAAAAGTTATCTTTCCCTCAAGAAATAGAAAATAAATCAAACTCTTGATCTTACTATGTGCAGTAACTCATATATTTAAGTATATAAATTTTTAATGATTTAATTTTAAAAGTTAAAAACAAATAACGGAAATATAAGTGAACAGAAACAAACAGACCCATTTCAGCACTGGACATCAACGCAAGCTAAGGGATTTCCATCCACAGCTCTCAAGGGAAGCGGAATAGACAGAAAAAAATCTTCATGGTCGCAAAATTGGCGTTGGATGGTTGGGAATTCAATCTCAATAGGACATGAAAAATTGTTAAAAAGTCAGATATATATGTTAGAGACGATTAAAATAATACTATAACAACTATAAACGAGTGTTAAATCTTTATCCACAGGAGTTTGGATTCACTTGCGTGTATTTCAATTCTCTGAATGATAATCCTTAATTTCAATCTTGAAATTTGTTAAATTTTTGTGAAACTATTAGTTTAAAAAGGTGGGTAATCGGTCAGGAATAGACAACAGAAAGGTTTATTCTACCTATATATTCACTTTTTGAAAATTAGGAAAAGGTAAGATTTGGGAATAGGAGGAAATTTTGTGTAAACAAAATATTTATAAATTACTGTGAAAACATATACTTACTGAATAAACAAAGTTAATGAACACCTGAGATGTTTATTTACTTTTTATGCCCCCGTAATCGAAGATTCGGGGGTACAATATATAGTTTTTGTCGTGTCCCTCTGTCCGAAAAAAAAAAACTTGCCCATAACTTTTGATTTAGTAGAGCTATGACTTTCATATTTCACATGTACATTCCACGTATTATCATTTAAGAAAGGCTTAATCTTCGCTATCTTGCCGGGGGGGTGCATCAGTGTTTTACAAACGCAATCAGTGTTTCACAAACACAAAGTTGTTTGTTTCGGCAACTTTCTTTTTTCTTTCCTCAATATTATAGTTATATTTTTTGTAATCAATTTTTCATATATAACAACTGCCTGATTAATAAAATAGTATATCATATATGTACGTTGAACGGTTCAATGTAGTGGATTTTATAAAATGCTTAGCATATGCCATGAGAGTTAACCCCCTTTTCACACCAATTTGGATATTGTTGGTGGGGGTGCATTGACTCAAGCCACGGTTCGGAGTCCGCATATAGCTCCCTCCTACAATGGGAGAGGATAGTACATTTTGCTCGTTGTTTGCGACGATGGGATGGTGTGTGGTCAAAGGAATCTGATAGTCAATAGTTTATGTACATGTATTTGTATAGCTTCAATTCATTTATTCAACAAATTCTATTTTAATTCTTGGAGAGAATTAGTCACTTGTATTGTGTAGACATGATGTCCACCCCACAAAAACACAGTTACAGTAACATTATCGGAAGTGTTGGAGTGGGATCGACAGAAAAAAAAAATGACAGTGTTACAGTTTAACTAAAAAAAACTATTTAACAAAGTATCTAACAAAAACGATAAAAAACATCACAACCAAGAAAAAAAAATGCACCTCACCCCGCACCCCCACCCCAAATATGTCACCCTTTCTGTCATGCTGTCAGAATGTGAACACATGGTAACATGCTTGAAAACAGTAAACATGTTATGTGTATAGTTTTTCGGGTTGATTGATCTAAAATTTTAGAGCTTGACATTTCTTTAAAAAATCAACATTGGACTTGGAGTAATTGATTCTGTGAAGGTCAATGATAGATACATGCATGTATGTGATAGCTGGACATGTGTAGCTCACTGGTCGCGATGGAAGAATCGAGTTAGTCTGTCCATAAAAATTGATATTTTACTTCCCAGGGAGCCATAGTTCTGCAGCTAAATATTACTACAAAATAAGAAAAGTGTAATATACATGAAAATAATGGGGGAATTTAAGAAATTATTCTGAAAATTTCGATGCTAAAATATTTTTGAAAATTTTTGAGTGTTGACAGGAGATCTGCTTAATCAATGGATTTCTTTGAAAAATGCCTCCAATTACAAGGGTGGTCCTGTAATGTAAATGATGCATACCATTTAAGCTCACCTGAGTCAAAGGCTCACGTAGGCTTTTCTGATCAAAATTTGTCGCTATTGTCGTCGCTGACGTAATTTGTTTTCTCCCGAAGCACTCCATGGGTCAATTTCAACTATTTTTGACACAGAGCAGGCACGTAGCATCGTTTTTGAAAGGGGTGAGGCAAGCCAGACAATTTTTTTTTTTGACAAACAAAACAAACTTGCCCAAACTCGAAAATCCTAATTCGTGGGGGGAGGGGCAACCCGTCTTTCAATGAACATTTTCAATAGTAGAAGTAATGTTGGACAAAAAAAAAAAAGTGGGGCTCCTTGAGCCCCCCCCCCCATATACATGAAAATAATGCTGAAAACGTGCCTGCAGAGCACGTTTGGATGAACGTGATTCATTTTTTTTTTCAAATGAAAGAGGTCCGATCCTCTACCAAAGGGAGATAATTAAGAAAGTAAAAAAAAAAAACATTCAGTTACGGGTAGGTCATTTAGAAATATTCTTCTCAAGAAACACTGAATCGAAAAAGTTTAAACTTATTTGAAAGTCCTTTACATAGAATTAATTCATTTTTTTAAAGCATGACCTTGCTAGGTTGAAGCCTAAATGGGACAGTAAAATTTGACAATTTTTTTTTCTACTAAAACGAAAAAAGCTGAAGGAGTCATAATTATAAGGATGCATCTTGGGGTAGTGTACAAATCATGACTCCTGGTAAGGGTGGGTCCACAGTGGACAATCAAAGTTTTACAGAGAAATACAATGTTTAAAAAAAAATTAAAATCTTCTTCTCAAGAATGTGACTGCCAAGATCAGTCACATTTATACATGTATGAAAGTATATTTTCAGGTAGTGTAGATTTTATTCAAATCATGACTCAGTGGAGTGGGGTGGGAGGTTAGGATAGAGCTATAATTGACTTTCTACACAGGAATATATGCTTGAAAAAGAATCTAAAGAATCTACTGATGAAGAATAATATATGGTCATATTGTTTTCCAAGTGAGCATTGTGGTTCATGAGAATCTTGTGTTTGTAAATTAAGAAAATACATGAGGCCAGGGAATATGATGTGATCTTCAACATGGTGCTAAGACTGGCTTTTTGGTAAGCTGAAGGTGTGACTATTTCAATCATTAAAACTTTAGCATCTGACAAGTTAATAAGCTAATATCTAATAAAATCTCGTGTAGTCAAACTTTTGCTAAATTGTAAGTTAATTTTATCATAAATACATGAAAATAATAGATATTTGAGTTTGACCTGAACTGACGATGCATTGATTTTAAATTGTAGTGTATAGTTTTATGGTGACTTTAAAATGAAAACAAATTATCAGAAAAAAGAAATGAAAAGCCGAACAAGGCTAACAAGATTTCCCAGACTATAATTTGAAATTGTTCAAATCTTCAGATACTTATCTAAAATTAAGATCTTTTAAACTGAGAGGTGAAAGATCATCCGAGGACAGAGGTGTGAGCGAGCCAGTGAAAGTGTGAGCAATAAAACATCAAACAACATTCCTACACGTCTCTCCAATAAGGGACATCACTCCTACACAATTAAACAGTTATGCCCCCTGGCAAAATCTGATTTGTATCAACAATTGAGATAGTTTGTTAATTTTATCACACAATCTTATGAAATTAGAGAAGTTTAAGTATTTATAAAGGAAACTATTTATGACTAGCTTTGGGCTATCTGTGAAGACTTTGAGGTAAGTATTATCTGTTACATGTTAAAATGAGATCTAAAGGGTTAATTGTGTGTGTAGATGATGAATTTTCTAAGATAGGATTCAATAGTGAATAAACTTTAGAAACATCATATTACACTTTATATCTAGAGGAGCCTACACTTGCCAGAACTGATTAATTATTCCGTGGAATTAAAATATATAGTTTTATTCATCTGTGAATGCCAGTACTGTGCAGTAAGTTTTATTCCTAAAAATCAAAAATGCATTTCATTTAATTTACAGTACATGTTTAATGTGATCTTTTTTCGTCAAAATTTAAAATAAATGATAATAATTTTTCAATCAGGCCCCATAAGGTTCATGAAACATCTTAAGCCCAACTTATAATCATTAGGAATTCTACTAAAATGTTTTTAGAAGTCAATTAGTCCAAAATAAAGATTTGTTGGGTTTTTTTTAATATTGTACCAGAAAATTTTTTGATATCTGCAAATTAAGAAATTAATTAAAAAACCAAGCTTTATTACAAACCTAAGTCAGTTTCATGATCCTTAGGTCAGATTCCTTAATTAAGAGACATCAAGGAATTTTTTCTATATGCAAAAAAAAAGTTAAAAAGAAAAAAAAAAACTGGGTGACTGTGCTCTGGCCAACATTGCAATAAAAATTCTTTATATGGATTTAATAATCGACTTTAAAATCTGGTAGGGATATTAACTTTGATATGCTATTATTGGCCGTATAAACCCCTATTGTAAGAGATTGTCCGGGAAGACGGAGGTGATTTTTGACATGATTATTTTGTGATGAGCGTCTTACACTGACGGACAGTTCCACTGATCGATTGTTTACTAAGTCAACACCGAGTGTTTACCTATAGTATTACTTTCCAATTAGTCCATGTCGCGGGGGCAGGTGAGCAGGGGGGATAACAAAGTTGGGAGAGGATGAAGACTATCTGCCTCTCTGATCCGGGTTTTATGTGGAGGGCAGACAATAGCCCTGTGAATGACAGTCCCATGTTTTGTAGCCCTGTATAAACACTACCTCAGGTCAGCCGTCAGGGATTTTTTAAAAGAACTAAATGTCTTCTCTGAATAAAATCTCTAGAGATAAAAGAATCAAATGGACAATTTTTAATTAAAAATGCTTTTTTATTATTCTCAGACTTTAATATAGATCTACACAAATATTTTATTATATCTAATGAAAGAATTGATGGAGGGGTAAAAGTATTTTAAGCAGCTGAATTTATACGCTAAAAATTTATATTTATTGAAATTTCCTCAAGTTGAAGGACACAGTTTTCAACCAGCTCTCTCAGTTTACCCATTGAATCATTAAAGAAATTCTCTGAACTTGATGGACACAGTTTTCAAATCAAGCTCTCTCAGTTTACCCATTGAATCATTTAAATGTGGTTGAAATAGATCTCCTATTGAGATAAGTGATGGATTAGATAATGCCCAGATTTAACAGTCACTCACACTGTGGTCAAGCTTTACAAGTCCATTAAAGACAAAAATTTCATTATCTCAGTCTGGGCAATTAGTGGTTAACTCTGTATACAGTAAACCAAACAAGTGGTCACTTAGTGGTCAGTTTAGCGGTCAGTGAGGGACAGACAAGGATCTGTAGACGATCACTGTAGGTAGTGGACACCCGAACTGATGCTATCTCTAAATCTACCCTCATCTTAATCTCACTCCAGTCACTGACAGACAATGCCTAACCCACTATGTGTTGTCATTCTAAGGCTTTACATAGTGTATTAGGTGAAATGTTTCTTCATATAACAAGTACTTTTAAAAGATTTGTAAAGATTGACACTTTTGATATATTTGTTTAAATACTTTTTTTTGCAAACTTTAATCTGCGGATTTGACCCAGAGAGGACATGATCATGTTTTAAATCCCATCTTTTCTGATCATCTCTACATTTATGGGTATATGAAGTGATTGAAGTTAAAATAAATTGTCAGAAATTTTCTTGACATCTTGTTTGATCTTTGATTTCCGTCTGTGAAATGTGCTATAAAAAATTGCCATTTGCCATAAGCAGTGATGCCTGGACTCCAATCAACAGGTGGGGCTCAGAATGCTGTCTCTTTCATTGAAAGAAATCCCCCAATTTTGTAATATTTAATGTTTTGACAGATGTTCAACGAGCCAGCACAATATTATGCAAAAAAATTAAATGCAGAACATATGCTCGTCAAGAAAATCAGTTCTTTTTGAGCTACTGACACCTGAGTATCAAATGAGATGACTGTAATGTTTATACATTGTTAGCCATTCACTGGCTGATGACGGTCGCATGTCTCAATCAGCTACCTTTATATTACAGATCACAGAGCACTGCATTTAGCCCAGATCACATGACTTCATCCCGAATTTAAATCTCTGTTGACTGCTTCTAATAGAAGGACACTTTAAATCACAAGAAAATCATCAAGGTAAGTGTTAGCTAAGATATAATTAAATTAAATATTCATCAGTCATTGTGGCATGTTTCAATTTTTGTATCACAAAAGGATACAAAAAATTTGTTAAAAAGTGGAGTTTTCTCTAATCGTAAATCGTAAGTAATCTTAAATGATGAGTTTCTGACTTTCAGTATTAGAATTCACTGTTTTAAAAAATGACAAAGTATAGTTTACTTTTAACTAGTGCTAATTGTAACAAGAGCGCGCACGTGCAACATGATCCCCAACTCCCTTTTGGTGCCAAATTGATATGGATGAGCTTTTTAAATTTTTGACAAAATGCCTTTGAAACTTTAACAACGTTTATTAAGAAGTGTAGAAAGTTCATTCAAATTTTAGCATTGCACGCGTGCGCATGTGAATGCATGTGCGTAATGACCATATCATCTTGTCTACACAATCTATATATTTTAATATACTAAACATTAAAGTATTTAATCCAAAAGTTTTAAAAAGTTAGCTCATTCAAGTGTTTTTTATTTTGCTCATTTACGTGCAATTATCATGAAAACACGTGCATGCATGAGCATAATGACCATACCTTCTTGTAGATGTCCGTTACATCTATCTTTAAAATCCCATCCCGTTTGGTTTGAAAACCAAGGGAGTTATAGTTGTTTAAAGTTTCAACCAATCAGATTGCAGCGCAAGTACATGCACGTGTATGTATGTGCATGGTGACCATATTTTTTTGTTGTAGTCAAATATATTATCTATGTTCCAAATCTCATCCTGTTTGGTTGAAAATTAAGGGAGTTATAGTTATTTAAAGTTTAAGCCAATCAGATTGCAGCGCACGTGCATGCACGTGTTTTCATGATAATTGCTATATATCATGTTGTAGGATATCCTAATGCATGGCTATTTTCAAAATTTCTAAGGATTTCATCAAAAAACAAGAAAGATATTGAGACTTTAGTATTCACGTGAAATGAACAAATTCAAAAATGCACGTGCATGCACGTATTTTTTATTACTTTTGGATTAAATACTTTAATTTTTGTACCATGTCATATTGTCTATGCTACTAATATATCCTTATATTATAAGTTTCAAAGCATTTCATCAAAAATTTAAAAAGTTACGCCTATATCAATTAAATCGGCCATTTCACATGTTGCACGTGCACGCTCTTGCAAGCAAGTGCGCGCAAAATGACCTTCGTTCCGCAAATCTACATAACATGTCTACTGACCCTAAAAACATTTCACCTTGGTCGGATGTATAGTTTTTGTATCACAAAAGGATACAAAAAATTTTAAAAGGAAGAAGAAGAAGAAGAAAAATAATAATAATAAGAAACAGAGTAAAATTTACTATGTTGAAAACTTCGTATATTATGTTATTTAATTAAGATGCAAACTGAGAAGTGTGATACTTGTTCAAGGTACTTATAATTTATTTCAAATTTGAGCCCAGTTATGCTGTGAATTGATTTTCTGATCAAAAACTATACATTTCAATTATTATACTAGAGCAATGTTTTCATAATTTAACTCAATCAAGCCTAAAAAAATTAATTTATTACATGTAATTTAAAAAATCTCTAAAATTGCATGTATTTATAAAAAAAAAAAATCTGGATTCAGGGGGAAAAATTAGTGAGTCAAATAGTGTGTGATATTGTTCCCTTAATATGAGTTGATTAGGTTAGAGTATAGTGAAAGGATTATCTCATAAAAGTGTTGCTCATCAGGTCAGGGTGACCACCAGAATTTAATTAAATCTCAGGCTCCCAGCAGGGAGGGGAGATGTTTCCATTGTTGTCAGTGTCATTACTTATCCCATTAACACTTTATCCTGTAATGTACATTAAAACTGGTCATATGTACCTGCTTTACCACGGTTAATTAATCAATGAGACGGCTGGACTAATGAGGTATTTTCTGCAATTTGTTCATTGATTAATTATTAGCAGGGAGTTTGAATTTTATTGACATTTTGGGATTATTAAGTATGGCTGATTTTTTTGTGCGAAAGTAGTATTTTACATGTATGGCCGTATAAGGCTAGATCGTTTCATCTCAATATTGGAACACATAATTATCTCCAATCATTTTGTCCGATTCTTTTTTTCCCTAGTTTTATAACTGTAATTTCGTGATCCTGTTTCAAAATGGTCAGCTATAATCTTTCTTCATAAAAATTGTCTAGCAGTAAAAGAAAAATAATGGTTGACTTTTTTGCAGGATTATGTTTCAGTTATCATTATTTTTTGTTTCTCAGTGAACATTAGTCATAAATTGATACTCTGTACACAGGTAAGGTTTTGTTTAGAGTCAGTTGATTGTTAAACAGGATTTATTTGGATCAGTAGGCAGCATAAGAAGTGAAACAATTTACATTTAGAATTTGTAACATGGCCATCAGGTGGGCAAAATTTTTCAGGATACCCTTGAACAGGTTGCATGAGGTTTTAGCAGGCCTGGGTGATTTTATGAGATTTCCTCTATTTTTGAGGAACTGAAATGATGGATTTTCAGGCCTGACTTAGCTGCATTAGCCAGACTTCTTAGCACCACCTGTTGTTAGAGTAAGCCACCAGTCTGATTCAAACAGGTAGCACCACCCACCAAATAAAAATGCCACATTTTCAGGGTTTAATCTTTTACATTAATCAGCTAATATTAGGGTACATGTGAAGAAAACTGTGCATAAAAGGCTTTAAGAGAAAACATCTTTTAATAAAGTATTCATGGACAAAGATTTTTTTCATGCACTTCTGATGAATATACAATTCACAGTAAAGATGAATGATTCCTTTCTTCCTTTTATTTATTGTTTTTATGATTTTGTAGATCAAAAAAATTTTCGCGAGATAGTCATTGACTCTTTGTTAAGACAAAATTTTCCGAATTTCGTCATTCCTATATAACCTTAAGGAATTTATTGAATTAAATTTTTTATGTAAATAAAACATCACTATAGTCTAAAATAACTTGGAAAACTCTTTTGAAATAACTTAAAACTTGAACATCAAGGGAATTTTCTCTGGGTCCCACCTGTTGTACAATATTTACATAATAGGAAAAGACTGTAATGAGCATGCATATTTGTATTACATACCTTGTACATAAATATAGCCAAATTGAAACAGTTGGTTACTTTATTTGAATTTCCTGGAATTTTGAAAAAAAAATTAACCAATTTCAGTTCTCTTACAGGCCTATATATTTCTTATTCATAAAGTTATAAGCTATTTGAGGCTTGACAAATTACTCTTAATTTATGGAGCTGAAGCAATTTTATGCTTTTTCCCATTTGTTGCTGAGAAGAGTCATTTTGTTCCTCTGAAGCACAGTGGCACCAGTAAATAAAGGCCCCTCCCAGGACCAGGCAGATTTATGTGGCTACCCCGTCCAAATGGCTAAACCATCCAAAAATAAAGAAAAGATCCCTTGTTATGGCCAACAAGTGTTTGTGGAATCCAGAATCAGAGTTAAAAGCAAAAATAACAAATAAAGCCTACCCACAGTGAATGGGAAAGATTTATGATGATTTGTTTTCAATATCACAGTTGGTTTAAGAAAATGAAATTGAGGGGCACAATTGAGAGAGGCCATATTTTAAAAGCCCACAAAAGACAGCTATTGACATATTTGGGATGATAATATCAAGTTGTACCCCCATTAAACTTTTTTATTCTTCGATTAACATCCTCTCTTAATCGTGATAATGCAGCATTAGCAAGAAATGAAACTAGATGGGTTGAAATATTTGTGGCAAGTTTCTCTCTGGAGCAAATTTTTTAATGAATTTTTTTTTTATATAAAATATCTGATATCATTGAAAAAATGTTTTGCTAATAGGAGAAGACAAGTGACCTTCTCCATCAACTGATTAGAAGGGTACCTGTGTAATGTATACTACAAAGTAAGGATCTCTTAATGCAAGAATTTAGCTTCAGGATTGAAACATTGTCAAGTGTTTAAATTTGTTCAAAGATTTTGAATATTAAATTACGGTCAGTCAGTCGTCATCATTAGCTGTAAGTGACAGGGAATAATTAGTTTCCCTGCTTGATATTAATGGATTGGTTCATACCAAGGGCTGAAGAAATAGCTACATATTGGTGGGTTTATAGGTAAAACAGCTCTAGGGAAACTGGACTCATTCACACTGCCAAGTCTTCAGGGATGATCCAAAGGATTGAGGGTCCCTGTCTGTGACTCACGGACACACACAGACCACGTACAAAAACCCGCCTAACACTTCTCCCCTTTTATCTGGTGTATGATGAATTAGTTGTGTTAAAATCCTTTCCATTTTAAAGGTATACTTTTGGTGAATTTGACAAGGACCCCATTTAGATGAGTAATTACAATGTCATTCTAAGTTAGGGGACAACAGGTTTAACACCTTATAAGGCAGCTGGCAGCTTCCTCTATTTAGAAAAACAGATGAATTTGGAGATTGGTTACTGATAACATTTAAGTTCCTCACAAAAAAAATTGGATCTGAGACCATTTGCAGGATAAAGCTCACAGCTTGATCGGACTTTGCAATTATGACACGTATTGACAGCAGTGGTGGTCACTTAAATCAAGTTGACGTATTTTCATCCATTATCGCATTTATTATTGATTGACCAAAGGATTCAAGTAAAAATGCATGCTCCACATATACTGTGGCTAAAAGCAAAAAATAATTTGTCCTTGTTTGACTTTTTGGATTTCTGTCAGGATAATTGCTTTAAAGTTTAAAGAAAGGTAAAACCATTTTTCATTACCATGTAAACACTGTCAAATTTTTTTAAATGAAAATATTTTTTTCCAAATTGAAGACAAAATGAGGACAAAATGATGGATAAAAAAATTAATGGGAGCCTTTCAACATAATTTACATGAAGTTTTGACAAGCAACTTATAACATCATTAAAGATCAAAAGACTATTAAAGTGGAAACTTGTTTGGGAGAAGAAAATTTAATGAGATGTGAAAATATTTAAAGAAAGCCAGGAGCACTTAGCTACTTTTGACATTCACTTGGTAACTCCCTCTGCCTCATTCATCCAGGGAGTTTTCAGATATTTGTTAAAATTGCCTGCTTGATTTACTGTTAATGAAAATTAAGTCCAAATGACAGGCCCTCTGGAAGACGGCTTAGTCCCCATTGATAGCAAAAGTTGGTCTAACTGCTGGACAGGGATTGTCCGCTAGTAATTGGGTAGAAAATCTGCAGGTTAGTTTATTTTGTCTCCGCTGATAGGAGGTAGATTTATCAAAACAATCCCACAAAACATCATTGTGTTAGCACCACGGGATAACTATATTTGGACATTTGATTCTTCGTGTTATGGGATTCCCGGGTGGGTACAAATCTAGTCCCAGCCTCCGGCAATCGATTAAAAAGGGGAGTTAACTCTGTTATACCAGGGTCAAGTGTTTACTTTTGTTTGATGTCTTTCATTTCACTGACTCAGGAGAGATTTTAAAAGTTGATCTGGGCTTCAGGATTTATTTCATTTTTTGAGGTCTGTAGAATCTAAATAGCTATAAATTTTACGATAGAAAATGTTTATCTCAAGCATTTTCTTCTTATAATGTATGTTTACCAAGGAGGATCAAGTCTTAAATTACTTTATAACTGTAAAACACATTTAAGTCTTGGCAGAAAAAATACAATTTTATTGATAAAAAAATTAGGAAAACATTTAAATATTTAATTAAAATGATTTGAATTGCTTTCAATATATGATGCATGTCAATAAAATCTTTATTTCAGTATAAATTTTGTTTGCATGCATACACCGTGACTTTTGTGTAAAATGATTTGATGGAGTTGTATATATAGTGAAGTAACATGGCAATCTGAGATCATTAAACATGCAAGATTAAATACTGTAGATCACTAAATTTTCGCGACACCTTGTTTTCGCGAGATATATAGTCATTGACTCTTGATTAGCGAGACAAAATTTTGAATTGTGGTTATTGCTTTATATATTATAAGGAATGATATTATAAATTAAACACACATTCGCGTAATTACGCGAAAATAAAGTTCTCGCAAATAAAAAGTGATTTACAGTAGTTCCGTTTACCCATGTTTGCATGAATTCATAAGATGTATGTGGTCTAACATAACAATTTATTTAATTTAAACACACATTTAAACATATAATCCTTAATCCCTGCCCCTTTCTTCCCTTGCATCTGTTAGGAATTGCAAGATTATCACCCAAACATTAGATGTGTGTTAAGGTTTGGTCATTCAGGTAGTCTCATTCAAAATCAAAGGGAAATAACTAGCACCAAATAGAATAACAAGATCAAAGAGGTGAAATGTTGGTATTAAAGCCCTGTGGTCATAAGAAAACATGATTCCTATCTACTAAAGAGAATGTGTGAAAATGAGAATTAAGTATTTCAGTAATTAAAACACAGTTAAACTGATACCTTTGTAAACAAGCCTCAAGGTAGAACTTTATTTCTTGTAAAAACATGTACAAGTACTGTTAGGGAATATATACCAGTTACTCTTCCTAGTGAAATTATTTGAATTCATGAAAAAAATTAATACAATTTTGTGAAAATTCTGCATACTTATATAATTGAATAAGAGTCTGAGAGAGAGAGAGAGAGAGAGAGAGAGAGAGATGCATGTACAAGCAATATTATTAGAGATGAGGACATACATTGTATTAAATGACAAAACAAATCTAATATGCAAAAAACATCAGTTTAATGTAAGTATAAAATGTGTATTACAGATATTTTCAATTAAAGATAACATTCCAAAGGCATTTTACTATGTGTTTTACACATTACTTTATAATTTAGTACCAGTATATATACTGATGGGTGGTTCTCTGTGTTATATGGGTGTTGTTTATGTTTTCCTTTGAGGACTTTTGTTTATAGTTAGTAGATAGTACTATTTTGTTCATCACCTTAGTACAAATGACAATGGGGTAACTTTTATGTAGTACTGAGTGTTTGTCTGTCATAAATTACCACCAGGGGGCCAGAGTTTGTCACTAATGGCCATTACTGTATCTCTGTGATTGATACATCATAAGGCCTCCCAAATGGACTAAGGGGGGACCACTACACCCCAGTTCACACATTGTCAACCCAAAAATTGACCCATTACAAAATATTGTCCAGTTACACCCATTTATCACACTAATGGCTGCATGATCACAAGGGTTAGTCATTTGGACAAATTTTGGCCACAGGTTGAGAGTGGACTGCGGACCTTCTCTCAGACTGCAGAATTTCTCTGGAGGACTCTATTGCAATCTGTCCAGTCTATAGGTATTGAAATTCCATCTGCTTTGACCAGCGTGTTAATCAGATGTCCAGTTCAATTGTGTCCATAATAAGAATTCCAGGACCGTCTGAGATATTGCTAGTGGCCAGTTTTGGAAAATCAATAAAGATGGCGAGCCTGGGACTAAGATAGCAACAGATTTCTCATCTTTCGGTGAGAGGGTAATTCTTATTGGTCATTGAGTCCATTGTTGCTGATTAACTTAATTATCTTATAAATAGTTAATGAACATTTCTATTGTTCTGTGCAATATGTTACGTAGTGACTTGTGTGTGTTGCACAACTACCAATTACTTATCAGATTACTTAATATTAACATGTAAATGTCGAACGTTATTAATTTTTTCATTGATTAGATTAATCAATTCCATTCCAAATTGAAATTTGTTAATTTAACATTAGAAAGCTCTGGATATAAATTGCATTGTTATCAGCTTTTAAAGAAAATTCATAAGATAGGAATGTCCAATGTTGTTGCATTGTTCAATATTTCCAGCCCTGTGTCTGTTTTATAAACAATCTGACATGTGTATGCCACTTTGTGTTATAAATCACCCAGAAAAGCAATCCTTTAAACCCAATACAGCCTGATGAAGTCCTATTAATTTAATATTTCAGTCAATAAAAGTGGTTTTGGCAGCACTATTTTGTTTTTATTGGAAGTCCATTAAGTGCCTGAAATTTAAGTGAAGGGGATTCCATGTAAAATACAAGCATCTTAATAATATTGGAGTTTTTACAAGGTATTGGGTAAATGGTTGTTGAAATATTAAATTGCTTGAGCTGTTTCAAATTTGAAGGGTTTTTGTAACATTATCTCTTTTTTTATATCCATTTAGTCATTTTGGAACTATTTTGATCAAACATATTAATTTTTTGGTCCAAAAATAAGCATGTTCAGGTCTATTAAAGAAGAATTTATTCAAAGAAATGTGAACAAAAAATTTTGAAATAAAAAATGCAAAAACAGAGCATAAAAAGAAATTGTATGGTTGGAAATATTTTTTTTTTTAAATAAATTTTTTAATAATAACAATTTTTCTGACATGAGAATTTAATTAAAGATAAATTAGAGTTAATTTTTACATGCCTTAAGGTTCAAATCAAATTCACTTGAAATTTATCTTTGAAGTGGACAGAATGTGTAAACTGTTTTGTATAATGTGCTAATTCCTGGTGTTAATTGTTTTAATATAATTCATGGTCCTCTAACCGTGTGAGTTATTTATAAGGTGTAAAATTAGATTACCAGTAACCTGTGGCCACAGGTATGGAATATATTTCTCACCTGGTCAGTAACAGAATTTACATGCAGTGGTTAATTGCTTGGTAAATAAAACACCTTGGACAATTGAAGGTAAAGTCTTCCCCACATTTAAGCTTTTATTTAGATTGTTAACAACAGATTTTTCATACCTTTTGTTGTCCAATTTGAAAATATTGACAAATGAACCTGTGAAGGGGGAGGGCTTTAAATCGGAGATTTTTGTTTTTGGTCAGTTGAGTTATCCTCCAGAGTGGGAGAACGGTAGGGTGTTTTTACTTCTGAGGGTCGGTTATTTATTGTAGTGTTTGTGGTTCTAAGGACAAGTGCTTTCAAGGGTCTGGGAGATTCCGTAAGATTTGGTAAGTGTAGATGAAACTATTTATTTTTAAGAAAAAGTCCTTAAGTTCCTTTAAATCTATCATGATCTGACATTTTCTCTGGTAGTCCATGAGGCAGGTAGGCTGAATAATTCATTCAAGATAATTGTAATTTTTGTTATCAGTTAACTTCTTATTTTAAATATTGAACAGTTATCATATCTATATTTGACAGTATTCTTGACAAAAAAATCAATTCTGATGAAGTATTTATAATTTGGGCATGAAAATATTTGTACTTTTTGTGCTTTTTTTTAAAATTGAAATTCAGTGCATTAATTTAGATAGGCTGCTGTAGATCGATAAAGTAAATTAGTTGGAATAAAATTTTGTTCATTTGTAATCTAAAATGTTTTCAAATAGATTTGATTTTGTTGTTTCACATGTTACCATATTCAATTTTTTACAATATAAAAATTTTGTTTGAGATATCATGTTTCTTAAATTTTAATAAGAAAATTAATGAAATTTGATTCACAACAAATGTTTCAGCTTTTAAAGTATTTCTTTGGTTAATAACATTATTTTCTTTTCTTAAAAAAATGTTTTAAAAGTTTTAAATTATTTTATACTTTTTGTCAATAAATCGGCATACAATTATAGAAATATGTTTTATTTAATTATTGAATTGAATTAATTTCTCAAGGATACAGTTTAAATTTTAAAATAAAAATTAACATTTAAAATATAGATAGGTAATTTTGATATCTATAAAAAAATATAAAAGTCAATTACAAAGCTATATTTCTTGACCTAAAAGTATGAAGTTGGTATGAGAGATGAGAATATGTTGAATTAAAAAAAAATCATGATCATGAGCTTAGGAAGGAAACTAAGTTCTCAGTGGTGTACGTTTTGTGTTTATGACAATTTCCTAAGACAGTACATGTACGTCTTTTCACTGAGGATATTTGGGTCTAAGATTTTGGTCCCAGGAGGATGTTTGTCCCCCTCACAGCTTACCTGTCCGTTATCTACATCATTACCTTTCATCAAGGTAAACAACCCCCTGCCTTCAAAGCTCCCCCTCTGATGGGGTGCCAGGTATTTATCAGTTATAAGGGAAAACTTCTATCTCGTCCCTGATAAAAACTCCTGTAATATGTAATAATACCAACCTGTCTCCGTGATATATGGGGAGGAGGAATAAATAATGACCCTATGGCTTTTTATGGCTGCTGATGTGTAAAATCACATCCCAAATTTGTATACTGTGATCAGATTTAACAGCAATCGGAAGAAAAAAGACCTTGTATTAAATCTAATTTATTCTTTGTGTAGGGCTTGTCGGCTTCATGTATGAGGCATAGGTCCTTTAATCTCTGCTCAGTCTATTTGACCAGTAAATATTGTTCCCTCCTCTCTTGATAAATTTCTTATTACATGATATTGACACATTTTCTATTGAAAGTGACACCCGCTAAGAGAGATGAGAAACACCGACTAATCGCTGGTTGTTCTGGAGTAATAGCAACTGGGTTGGTATGTCCCTCGAAAAGTAAACGGAGAGATGTTTGCTCGTTTCTTTGTCGTATAAATTTAGGATGTTTGGTAGATTCAGAGCTGGGTATGTCGTCTAGTGACAATGGTCCGTGCTGCTATGTATTCTGGCGTGCAGGCTTTCCCCCTGTTTGGATATTTTATCCGCTGGTCGTACACTGTAGTAACCTATACTCCATGTATTCATTGACAGGGGTTATAGTTAAGCTTGTTATAGGCGTGAATCAGACCTTTTTGATACCCTCCAAAGGTTTTCTATTTTCACTCTTGTGTGCAAGTGATATTCCTTATCCTATCATCAAATGTTACATGGTATTATCTCAAAACAATACGTATTACTAACTCGGCATCGTATTTCACATTGCTGCCATTAATGGCGATTATTTTACTTTTTTGTGTATGAATACATTTTTTCCCTTTTCATGTTTATAACAGACAATATATAGGACAGAATTTGTGTATGTAATTTACCTTACAGTGACTAATCACTCTCTAATTTTACAGGTAACCTCAAGGGAATGGACAGTTGGTGAGACTGTATCTCCTAAAATTTCGTAGATGAAATGAGCAGCTCATGAGCCGGGGATAAATACGGACCACACTGGGGCTTAGAAATTTTTTTTCGAGATGGCAGCGCTCCTCTGTATGTGCCTTTTCCTAGTGGCTGTATTTCCAGTCTCCTGTGAAATAATTGTGACTATGACTTTAAGAGAAGAGAAACCTGTCTCAACCTTAGTGGGAAATATAGCTAGCTTGAGTGACCTGCAGAGAAATATGACACCAGAAACTTTCCAGAGTCTGCGATACAGCTTCTTGGATCAAACCAAAGGAGAAGATCTTTTCCGTGTTGATAATGAGGCCGGAGATTTGTTTACTAATGCAGTGATTGACAGAGAGAATGAATGCGGATTCAACCAGGATTGCACTTTCCAGTTTGACATCGCAGCTCACTCTTCAATTAACTCTAGATTTGAAATAATATCAGTGAGAGTGATTCTTTTGGACATTAATGACCATAGTCCGATGTTTCCATCCCCAGTTGTGAACAAGAGTTTGTCAGAGTCTGCAGTGATTGGTTCCACCATACAAGTGGACGAAGCATCAGACCTTGACTCTTCACCTCAGAACGGAATCAAAAGCTACTCCATGCTCACTACAGATTCTCCATTCTCCTTCAGTGCCTCTAAAGTAAGTGATGGATTCACTCTCCAACTGACACTGAACTCAGCCATAAACAGAGAGGAAAGGGATAATTATGAGTTAAAGATAATAGCAGTGGATGGTGGATCCACTCCTAGGACTGGAACTCTGACCATCAAGATAGAAGTGACCGATGAAAATGACAATGCCCCACAATTTGACAGACAGGTGTATGACGTAAGTTTGAGGGAGGATAGGGATGTGGGCTTCCAGGTGATCCAGCTCTCAGCTACAGACGCTGATATCAAACAAAATGGACAAATTACGTATAAATTCAATCCTAGACAAAGCTTCATAGCAGAAATTGGTCAATACTTTGCAATCAATGAAACTACTGGGAAAATTAATTTGAAAAACAAGTTGTCGCAAAACACCAGAAAAAATTACAATATAACTGTGGATGCCAGTGACTTAGGTCAACCTCCAAAAGTTTCCCAGTGTGTGGTTCGTGTGTCTATAATTGATGTTGGAAACAATAGTCCATTGGTTCGGATAACCTTATTATCCACAGGCAACACCGGGGCAGTAAGCGAGACCTCTAGTGTTGGTACAGTGATTGCCCATGTTACTGTAGAAGACACTGACTCTGGATCTAATGGTATTGTCACCTGTAAAATTCTCTCTGAGGAGTTTCAGCTACAAACTGTTTTAAATAAAGGTTACATTGTGGTCATCAACAAATCCCTGGACCGTGAAATCTCTGATAAATACAACCTCACTGTGGAATGTAGTGATGAAGGAGCTCCACCTCTATCCACATCTTCTACATTAGTGGTTCCAATCTCAGATGAAAATGACAATGCTCCTGAGTTTTACAAGAATATATATCAAGCCTCTATCAGGGAGAATAATGCCTTTGGGGATGGAATCACCCAAGTTCTTGCCAGGGATCAAGATATTGGAAAGAATGCTGAAATTAGATATGTTTTACCCCCTGACTCAAAGGAAAAGTTGGCCATCAATGAAGAAACTGGAGTGATCACAGCAAACTATAGGTTTGACAGAGAAAGCATGTCCTCATATTTCTTTCATGTCCTGGCTGTTGATAAAGGGAGCCCCTCAATGACTGGAACTGCTACAATTCAGCTAACAGTCGTGGATGAAAATGACAACAAGCCAACATTCAGTGTTCCTGTATTTCAATTTTTCGTGATGGAAAACATGGGACCTCAGCTTAAAGTTGGCTCTCTCAGTGCCTCTGACCTTGATGAAGGTGACAACCAAAAAATTCTTTTTGATTTCCACCCAAATTTCAAAAATCTTCCCAGCAGTCAACTGCCATTTGAAGTTTTACCATCCGGGATAATTTCTACAAAGAGAGATCTAGATAGAGAGGATAGGAGCAAGTATTCGTTTGATTTAGTGGCTGTGGACCAGGGAACTCCACGATTAACCAGCACATGTCGAGTGGTTGTGTACGTAGCCGACCAAAATGACAATAAGCCTTTCATCACCTTCCCATTGTTTTCTAACCAGACTGTCTCAGTGTCTTACCAAGCTAATGTAGGTACAGTGATCACTCAGATTCGAGCTTACGACCTTGATGAAACAGGACCAAACAGCCAACTCAGGTACTCCATCTCAGCTGGCAATGAGAAGGATATCTTCTCTATTGGAGAAACCTCAGGCAACATCTACCTCAAGAGAACTTATGAAATAACCGAAAATACTCCATTTAAACTCAGAATCAATGTCAGTGATATGAATGTCTCACATATGAAGTCTTCATTCCGTGACTTGACCCTTGTTCTAACTCTTCCCACCGCCAGTCCTCAGGCTTTGGAAGATGGAGGAACAAAGAATATCATCATCACTATTGCTGTTGTTGCTCTCACCATCATCCTCTCAGCTGTCATCATCACTGTCATCATTATTCTCCGACGCAATGACCAGAAACTGCTCAAAAGCAAACGTTCAGATGACATAGTAAAAACAATGTACGATGCTGCCATCCCTGGGGACTGTTCATCCCCAAATATGGAAAAGAACCCCAGTGACATGGTGACTAGTATTGTAGACACACCCCGCAAGAAAAAAGAGGTCAGCTTCACCTTTGATTTGGAAAGTATACAGCTATTTCAAGGAAGCCAAACAAATCAGGAAAAGGTAGTGTTTCACATCCTAATTGATATTATATTATTTAACGTAGTTATGCGTAATCATATGCATAACTTAAAATTAATTATTAATTTCATTTGCATTTTTTTGTTTCAATGGAATTATGGAATGATGTAAATTTAAATATTTTTTTGTATTTTTTCAGAGAGAGGAAATTTCTAACAGCAAGCAGAATAATATGAAAGCACTCAATTCATCACTCCTAAACAATCTTGGCAGATTGCATAATCAGGTAATAATCATTTAATGTTATGATAATGAATAATAATTCATTTTGATTAGTTTGTCTTCTCCCCCTTTTTCAAAAAGAATACACTTAGGCCATAAAAATTAATTTCCTGGTTCTCAGGCCCTCCCTCGTCTCTTCCAAGGGTGCCTCATTGACCCTTTTTTATTGCTAAAGCAATAAAATAAAAACAACAAATCACCTCCCTCCTCATTTTTTGAGTTTGTGTACAATGTAAAAAGTTGCCTAATCATGTTTTGGAGGCAATAAATTAAAAAAAAAAAAAAAAAAAAAAGCCTCCTTCCTCATATTTCTTGAAAAAAATGCCTGAGAACCAAAGAATTAACTTTGCATGGCCTTAGAATTCTAAGTTTTGTTTTTAAAAAATACAAGCAGTATAAAAATTTTAACTTTTTCAACTTTACCTTTTATTAGCAGCACCACCTAGACAATATGAGTGATTCCTCAGGGGAGATAACTGCATCTGATAGTGGGCGAGGAGGCAGTGACCTTGACCTCTCACTTCATCTATCTAAATCAGGTAAATATATATACAAACTTTTAAATTCAGCTGAAAAAAAAAACTAATTACAAAATAATAAAAAATTATATTAATTTTTTTTTGTCTTTGATAATAAACCAATATCTCAATTTTAATGAATATGTTCTATTTTGATTTTCAGATGAAAGACAAAACAGAGGAGAATTCAAACTCAAAATGAATTCAGATAAGGGAGCCAGGCCATATGGGAACCAGTATGAAAATATAAACTATGTGAATACTCACCATACAAAGAACAATAATCAAAGGGAAGCAATTCCTGCCAGACCCCCTAGAGGTCGCTCAGACAATAAAGTGTACCTTTCTGAAGAGAGTTCCTCATCAAAGACAGATTGCTTTCCATCCTATGTATAGAGAGTGAACCATTTGACTCAAATGGGTCAGTTGTTAAAATTGTGCCAAATACTATGTTAACTTGTCTCATAGCAATTGTTGTATGCAGTCATTTTATTGAAAACCCCAATTTGTGTTTTGTACATAGTGATACATATGTACATGTAACAGTTATGTGTTCAACTGCTGAACCAGAATTATTTTTTTATGACAAGAAGTGCTCTGTACAAAATAAATAATAATATTTGGAATTGTTTTATTTTCAATTTAGAAATATGGTTTCATACTATGGAAATACTTGAGCAAAACAAATACCACTGCATGTATAATGAGCGCTAATTTCTGAAAAGGCATGGCATATTTATATAAAAATAGTACTCTGTAGTAAAGCAAATACATGTACTAGTATCAATGTAAAATTTGCTGCATGTTGTAAATTTTGCATCAAAATTTACAACAAGAAACCCAGAACAAAATCAGTCTGAATGCCGGGAAAAGTACGTTAAATTTGGCAAGAAATACGCAACTCAAATTCACCATGAAGGCAGATATTATTTTACTGCAATATGCACAAATATTTTACAGAACAAATGAAAATATTTCAATAGACATGAAAAAGCTAAATTGCTGTATACAGTGATTATCTGGACAAAAAAGTTTAAATTAAACTAAGATATTGCATTATACTTTATACATAGATTATCCGAGCACAATCGTAATTCGGCACATGTTTAAATTGAAAGTCATAAATGGGCATGTTTTAGTTTCTTCTTTGGCGGCGTTTTATCAATGATAGAGCTGCATCCCTTAGGCTCGAACTTCTTATTCCTGGTCCTGATGACATCACTTCCGGTCTCAAAGCTGTTCCGGACTGAGCCTGAACACCCATCCGAGCACGGAGCTTACTCATTAAGCTTTGGGAGTTTCCTGAATATGAAGTACACAAGACATACTTAGTATTATGCAAACATGTATTTTAATATATATATATGTCTTTTAATCAAAAGTACTCGTGTTGATTTTTTAAAAATATTTACTGTGGTATCATTCAGAGTTGTATAACTCTGGTTTTGAAACGTCATACTCATACCTGCTGCTAATTCGTGCATCTGCCCTTGTAAATCACTTGATTGGTTGGGTTTTTCTGATACATTCCTTTGCAATTCCTTAGAATCCACCTTCTCCTCACTTGCGATCTTTTGCTGCTCCTCCTCAGATAACTCGATGTTGACGTCATCAGAACTAACGTCATCCGTGACATCGTCAGTAATATCGCTGGACTCCTCACTATCTGTGTTGTTAGACATTAATCGCTCCAACTCTTCTAGTTCTTCCTTGTCCCACAATTCACGGGGAATGGCAATGCAAGAATTCTTTGCACATCTAATAAGCAAAACTTAAATTAATATTCATTTGTTTACCACCCCCTTTCTCAATAATGCAGGAAATGTTCAGTGTATACGAAATACCTGTGGAGGTGTGTCCCACCCACATGATCGTAAAGTTCTCCTATCGATGTCGCATCTTCTGATTGATCGGTGAATCGATCATCGCGAATCACCAGATTTGTATGACGACTGGTGCGATGCAAGAGTGTTCCGGGCTCATCTTTAGGTCGTAACTCTTGCTCTAAAATATCATTTTCCTTTAACAACGCCTTTTTTGTACCTAGGAGTTGTCCGATATCATCCTCAATGTCTCTAGACATTACTTCTAAATTGATATTCTGTGGAAACACAAAATTCAAAGGCATAAATGGTTTCTTTATCTTTTTACAACTCTACGTAAAGACCCCCCTTCCATTCCCCAAAACAACACAAAACAAGCACAAAAAAACCATCCCCACAAAAAAAAAATTCCCAAAAACAAAAACAAAAAAAATGCAAATTATTGTGGTATGTTAAATATTTACATCTTCTCTCAGTTCTCGAATCTCGCGCTTCATCTCCAGGTACTTGATCAGCTCTAAAATTTCTTGATCCTCTGCATCAGCTGAAAGAATAGAGGGGGATATTTAAAAAAAATCTTAGGGTAAAAGTATTGTACGGTTTAAAACATAATGTGAAATGTTACCCGGATTCAGTTGCATGCTGCGCATCTTCAGCAGAGCCATGTTCTGCACATTCTGAATCTCTAACTCATAGTGCCTCCGCTCCCCGCTGTATTTCTTGATGTCGTCTTTTATTTTGTTCTGAAATCCACAAATGTTTTTAGTAAGAAAACAGCCTTGGAAATGTGAATTGTAGGGATCGAATGATGTATTTTCTTAAGGTATGTCACGCGTCAGTTTTTTTTTTTCTTTTAGAAAAGTTCATGCAGAACCTCTCACTTCAAAATTATTTATTTTAATTCAATTTTTATAACATATTTAAAATAAACAATGTAAATTGTTCAACATCCAATTTAAAAAAAACAGCTTAAAAATTCATAAAGAAGCAAGATTTATGAGGGAGCTTTTCTTGTGGTTGAAGGAAACTTAGCAGAAAATTCATCAAATCTGCAAATTTATTGATTAAATTTCATATCTTGGAATTTTAGCCTCTCACGCTTTTAATCGGAGATTATTTTCCGTAATGAGATGCTAGGAATATTAAATCAAGTCTCAATTTATAATTTATAACAAATTTTACACCTTCCCTCAACAAACCTTGCCGAGAAGTGAAGATACATGTATATTGAAGAAGTCAAGACAAAGTTTACACTTTTTTTTCTGAAAATCGCCTATTTGGACCAAAATTTACATCACAGACCCCAACTTTTTCTCTCAGCATTTCAAGCTACTCGATACTTGTGACTTACCAGCAATTAAGTCGTAAAAAGTTTTATATATGGAAATATTTTATTGCCTATTCAGATTTTCAATACCCCAAATATGTTACTTTTTAGTGCAAAAAGGTCACACAATAATTTACGCACATTTATTTGCAATATTTGTTCAATTATGAATATTATTTAAACTATTTTACGTAAAATAAGATAATATTTGTTGCCATGGTTACATATGATAAAATATGATAAAGGTTGAAGTGACTAACCAAAGAGTTAGAATTTAAGTGCAAGTTCTTATACAAAATATAATTCTTAAAAAAATCCTTGATATACAAGTGACATACCTTATTTCTTACCCATTCATCACGGTATGAAGATTTAATTTTCTGAGCTGTATCTTTCAATTCCTGAAGACATCGGAGTTTACGGTACAAATCGCAGCGGGTATAATCTGTATGAAAATGAAGGTACCCTGTACTCTACATGTATGTTACTCGAAAACTTAAAGCTAATATTATATTATTATTTAAACAGATGGTCAGTTTTTACCATAAAGTTGGAGTTCAATCTTTTCCTCTTCTGTGAGATTTCTCTCTATCAGAGCGTTCTCCTCTTCTCCGATTCTGGGAGTGCATTGGTTGGCTAGCAACTCCTCTTCTTCATTTAAAATTGCTGTTAAGAACAAATACTTAAATTTTGCAAAAGATTTTCCTTATATGCATAACATAACACTACTAGCACGCAGTCGCCGGTAAAACTCAGTTTGCGACCGACCGTTAAATCAGCATTAACGGTCGCAAATACCAAATTAGAAGATAGTTATTCCCTAAATAACGGCTTATGAAGACAAATTGGTTAATACCAAGTACATGTAATGCATTTTAGAGTACCAACTTAGGAAAAAGGTGTGTCGATCCCAGAATTGAAAAGAAGAAAAGATGGAAAGGGGGCGGGGGGAGGGGGGGGGGTCCGACTCCCAAGTGCCTGTGTATTCAACAAGTTCTTCAGTTTATCATAATTCCATTGTTACGTCATAAACGATTAGTACAGTACCTCATAATTTTAGACGTTCAAACCGTTTAGATTTGAAGAAAAAATATCATTCCTGGGATTCACGCCATAGTACGCTATAAGTCACAAATGTAATACCTATATAAAAACAGTTTTAAAATGCTTTTTTTTTTGGTGTAACAGTAGGGACTACTGACTACGAATTAGGTACGTTATCAAATCTTCTCAACTTATCACATTGCCCCTTGGCCTTTATTGTATTTCATCCTGGATTATAAAAACCAACCACAGGCACTTGACGTAACTTATTTTTCTCTTAGGGGGTATATTTTTTAGTAAAAGAAAAATAAGTAACGTCAGGTGCCTGTAGTACATCTACATGTACCAACCGTATTTACGTCCAGATGGTAAAAAACCAAAATAATAATAATCTATCTTTATAAAAAGTAATATTTGAAAGGTTCAAACAACCTTTTTCTTCCTGCAGTCTGTTAATTTCCTGGTCTGCCCTGTGACCTTCTGCCCTAAAGGCCAATATTTTATTCCTTAGCTCCGACATAGTTCCCAGAAATTCGGACATGCCTGATGACAGGATGGTGTGATAGTCCTTCATTTGAGTAAGTTTACCCTCTCTCGCCTGGTGGCCAGACAGCACGTAAGAATTGTTCGCCCGTAACTGATTTAGATCCACCCTTAAATCGCCGACCTTTTGGCGAATTTCATCATCATCTATTTGATCTGTTTGTGTATCTACAGAGTCCTGTGTATCCTCAATGCTGCAAGCCATTGTGGACTGTCTAGTTTCTATGACGTGAAATTTGATGTTGACGTCACAAATTCATTGTTACGACACTTGATTGTGACGTCAGGAAGGGCGGTGTATATTCAGTACAAGGATCGAGACAAAGAAAAACCCTTGGAAAAAAAATTTAAGTTCTTATTTTTTTCTACTCTGATGTTGTAGTACAATCTGTTTCAAAAATAAATATTTTTCGAGAGATTTTAATCAAGGAATTGGAGTAGAACGGTAATATTAAAGTTACATGTACAAAGAATCCAAGTAAATTATCTTTTTATTAAAAATCTTGCTAGAAACACCGCATAATTTACTGTTGTTCGTCATTATGATATTTCTAAATAAATAAATAAATAGATAAATAAATAACCTCATATACATGTACTTCAAACTGTTTTCACTTGAATATAATATTATACCGGGGAAGTTCAAAGAGGAATTGTGAAATGTAGAGATGAAGGACATTACTCGAAGGCACTTGTGTCGTATACGGAGCATTCCTAGTAAAAATAATTATGGCCATGGTATTCGAAACAAATGCCAGGGACATTACTCCTAAAAACATCCCTATGATTTAGTATAAATCTTGTCATATTTTAAATGAAAAAAGATTTATTGAACATATAAAATTTCGAAATTTTAACGAAAACAACAATTTGTTCGAATAGCCTGTTTCCCTGGCTTACCCATAATGCCCCTACTTTTGCGGAGCATTATGGGTAGGTCATATTTTAAATGAAAAAAGATTTATTGAACATATAAAAGGAAAACAACAACAGGCTATTTGCCCCTACTTTTCGAAGTGAATCATTGTCAAGTTGATATCACGAGGCATTGCATAAAGTGAGACAACTTCGATAATTTTAACAGAATTGTCAAGAGTTGTCTTTCTTCAATCAGCACAATTAGATTGTTCGAATATACATGTATAATAAAAAATGAAACATTGATATGCTTATAAAATATTTATATTTTAGAAAAAAAAAGATGCACAATACTTACATGTAATGTTTTAATTTAAAATCTTGCATAGTGTTGGCGTTAGTCTTTAGAATATTGTAATGCTTAATGGAAGGGGTGGGGGTGTAGTTTACTTTATTCTTGAAACTAGAAACGTTATGAGGTCTTCTTTAATCAACCAAATTGATTGTGCTGCATTAATTTTTATAAAATTAAAATAAAGCTTGATAATTCTGCGCCTGTATCCACGTCCTCTATCTCTTGAATTCGAACTGGGACAGGCCTAGCTGCAGAACTGTAGCTCTCCGAAAAAATATATTGACAGAACAGAGGATTTGGTAATTGCTAATAGGCCTTAGTCACAGGTACTTCTTTCGGTATTGCTTTTAAACCCATAAAATTATTATACCATGGGTTTAAAAAAAATATCGAAAAAAGTGCTTGTGGTCTTTGTTCATATAAAACAGAAAAACGATCTTTCGTGTGTTTTGGGGTGGGGGTTATCATGTCTGTCTAAATACACTGAAAAAAGCTAAATAGCTTTTCTATGTACATAAAACTCTACATAATTTCACGACTTTGCAATTTTTATTTTGAAAATTATTTTTAAACAAAATAGAAATACACACAGTACACACCTGAAAACACCCGCCGAGGATTTTCTTATCAAGACCGTTTGATTCTTCTGTACGAGTACAATGATCAATTATATAATGAAAAAAGTCTTTGAAATATGCGTCTCTGATATACATTGTTTTAGTTAAGATTGTTGTTGACTATTTCATATTCGAAATAATTAAAGCTAAAATTTTAATTTGTAAAAACTTTACATTTTTAGTCAACATATTTAGGTTAAGACAGCCGAAGAGCAACAACTCTTGACTCGCAATGTCGATAATCCCGAGTTATCTACCTTTTGTCACAGTTCCTTTACCCACTTATACCTTTGCTATACATTCTTTTTAAAATGTAAAAATCAATTTTAAAAAATAACACCGGCTCATTTTCTCTGAATTTTGGCACAGAATTAGAACAAATTAAGTTCAAAAACTGTAAGGTTCTCGGGAAAATTCATTGTGTGCAAGTCCGGCTATGAGTCCTTACCCTACTTGGAACTTATACCTACTAGTACTATTTTATTATTTTCGGTTCTATAATTTGTCCACGCTGTATGTCTTTTTTAATGCTTATTTTTTTTTATTAAATGATTACTCTATCTGCTGGTGCTGATTATAATTTTTTTATACACCCCACCCTTCAAACAAGGGGTAAAAATATAAATATTTAATTACAGTGTATATACTATAAATTGATAATTATATGACTTTATTGTGTTGACCATATCGTAAAAATGCAATCGTAAAAATATTTTATTATTTTGAATAACATACAGTAAATCTCTGTCAAACGGAATTATTAATAAGAAAACTCCCAAATAGGCACCTTTATCGTCGAATTTTTAACCTATGTCCTTGATTATAAGGAAGTGAAATAAGAGTAACCTTATTCCGAAATACACGATGTACAGTATATGTATTTGACTTTTAACAGACATTTTTCACGATTTTGATATTTGATGTACATGTGCCAATTTTCCGGGCAAGTCAAATATCCAAATTATGAAAAACGTCTGGAAAAAGTCCAAGCAACTCTTTCCTAACCTAGAATTATTTTAGTAAGCTTATTGTTAGCACTCAACCTCTTTATAGATGACCTACTTTTATAATTCAGATAACAGTGGTTTTTTTTTTATAGATATCTCTTTGATAAAATTAATATAACAATTTAAAAGATCGCTTTTATATTGGAAATATTTCAGTGAAAACCTGCGCGTTTATGTACATTTGTATTTTAAACATGCACAGCTTGAAACTAATATTCCAATAATCTTGAACTTTCTTTACTTAAATTTATTTTAAGACAAAACAAGTTTAACATGTATTTTCAATTTATTAAATTCAACAACTGTAACAAAGACAATGTGTAATTTATGATAATAAACGGTAGCAGTCATGTTGTACAACGTTTTCCTGGCGTTGTTCAGTAGGTCATCAGGATGCTGGCACTGTTATACCTCTGAATGTCATGGATAAATCTAATGAGGCTGAAAAATAAAATAAAACTAGAATAAACACTACGAAGGTCGACAGCATATACATGTAGAGTTTTTTGCTATCAAGAATATTACTATTTGTATAATGTGTGAACAGAACTGCCCAATTAAAGTGCACATTTACAATTGTTGTATCAGCTGGCTGTATATTTTTTTTAAGAACTAGAAAAATATTAGAGATCTGTGCACTTAAAAATAACCCTTTTTTATCTGGATTTGTTGAACTGTGGGCTAGCAGATTCAATAGAAAGCATTAAAGGTAAAAGAGCTATTCGAAAAATTATTTAACCTAAAAACAAAATTTCTTTTGGTCAGATTATGTTTTCTTTGTCACATATTTGTAAATGACCAAAATGGTGCCAAAAGTTTAGATCAGAAACACTCTAATGAAGGAAATATCAACATTTTTAACCTTAATGAACTTGTAAAGGCCAATCTTAAAATGTAGCAAAATTTATCCACAATTGATGAATACTGAGTACTTTTTAAAAAGGTTTCCTAGAAGAGTTTATTGTCATTTTTTGTAATAAAATCTATAATAACAGAGAGGAAGAAAACAAGGTTCTTAGACTACAGTTTGATCGTCATCATTTTGGCTATGCATCTAAGTATCAAAATAAATTAAGAATGTACAGTTTAAATGTATATTATAATTATAAATACCAATAAGGACATGACACAAAAACTTTGAAAACGAATATCTTTAGTAGAAATGATATACTTACTATATTAGAGTCATCTTGAAAGGAACTTTGTCATTTCTGCTCTTTGTAATAGAATATCTTCCACACAGCTTGGGAAGATTATAATTTTTGAATACTAGTAAGGTTGGGGGTTAATGTACACAGTAATGTCAACTAAACAAAATGCACACAAGAATAGTTTCTGTGAAATAAGCACCATCAAAAATGAGATCAACAAGAGATGAATTTCCTTCCACACATAAATGTTATTGCTGTAGTTTTCATACAATGATCCTATAGGACTGGAAGATCAAGAAATTTTATGAAAATCTGTGGTGGATCTAGGATTTTTGTCAGACATATGAAGGGTTCCACTGTCCTGATGTATTATTTGAGTGTGTCTGATGCATAGCACTGTAGGGCTGGGCTTTCAAGTGTCCATGTGTGTGCTGAATAAAATTGTCAAAATGAGGAAGATGCACTTTGTTTAGGGAACCAGGGGCTTGTAGTTTGGCATACTCTGATCCTGTGTCATCTGAAATATAATAAAACAGTTCTCCATAAACACAAATACCTAGACTCAAAATAATTGTTTAATGGTTATTCATTTTAAACTTATAATAAACATTTCACAGTTGATTGATTTTTACCTTGTCTATGTATATGACTTAGGTCAAGGTCACTTCCCCCTCTTCCGCTATCTGCAGTAGTTGTGTCCCCTGAGGAATCACTGAAATTGTCTGTAGAGGGCAGTGGCTGTCTCTGTTTTTAAAATAATCATTATATTTATTCTTTTTAAAAAGCAATTTATTTTGATTGATATTTTCTATCACAAATGTACAGCAAGTTATAAATGAACTCTAGCTATTATTGAAATGTTAAAGTTTCTAGCATAGAGAATGCAGTATAAATGGTTTGAACTGAAGGATTTTTTAAAAAATTCATTAAAGGTTGAAGTTTTTTGTACTGTCAGATTGATCCATCAATTTTTAAATGACATATTAAAATTAAACTCCTGAGTTTTTCCCCTTGACACATTGAAAATTTGTTCTTTGATCAACTGCCATGAATTTTTATTTTTAGATGACTGTTTGGGTGGCAATCAATTGATTCTACACATAAAAAGGGAATATTTTATCTCAAAATGAAATATTTTCTCTATTTGATTTGTAATGGTGTACCTGTTTATGACCAGATGGTCTGTTGTTAGTTATATAGGGGGAGTTGGGAGGGAAATTTTGGAATTCTGTAGGAGCACCATCATAGTCTGGTTCAAGAACTGGGGGTCCCTGAAAAGCAACAGAATACATTTTGGTTAAACATGATGTTTACACAAATATATACATGTCATGGAGTCAATTTTAATAGAATTGATGTCTACACAATAGGCTGACCATTGTCCAGAAGTAGTTGTTGACAAATGACTAAACTATGATATTTACATAGAGTTACAGCATTGTTTGTTCCCCGAATTTTAATCCCATATTAAAACACCCCCAGGATATTATACCCCCGAATTCTTTTATTGACTACCCTGCCAGAGAGCTGAACAGCAAAGACCAGTAGAATAAATGTAACTACTAGTGTACATCTGTTGTGCAAAACCAGATTTCTGGTATTGACAGATCAATTAGGGTTCAAAAGGAAAGAATGCTCCCGCAAATAGAAGGACTTGTGAAATGTTTGACTTGTAAATTTACTTTTTTCAAATGAAGGACCCTCAAATAAAGGAACAAAGTGCCTAGGAAAGCTAAAGCTAACATTGACACCAGCAAGTCGAGTGGGATTTATGTTTTTACTCATTCCGTATGTCTTTATGAGCTTTATGGAAATCAAAGAGGTTCCAATGATCAATTTTAAAGGTTACCAAATACTTTATAAGTTTAAACTCATTTAAAAGGAATAAATCAAAAACATCAAAGACAGTTTTCTTCTCTTTTCTTTTAACTCTCTAAAGCAATAAATGATATTTGTTCACTTTTTATAAATTTTTTTTATTTATAAATTCCGTTTTTAAGAGAAAATTATTCTGATATGATTACAAATTACTTATGAATATATAAAAAAGAAGTTGAATTGACAATACTCTATGTATTTTATCTTTGCTTAAAAATTAATGTTTTTGAGTACCTAAAGGCTATTTATTATAATTAATTGTAATGAAAACTTAAACTGAAGAAATTTAAATTTCTTCCATTTTAGTACATGAATATGTGTACCAGTAAACACTAAATAATCAGCTTTAAATTAAGACTTAAAAAATTAGAACATGTAATTTTTGAAAATAATATTATACTTCAATACTCATCTCAATTTTAATTCAGCAGAAGTTTTACTTAATTACCTGATTGTGTGACCTGCCATTAAAATCTTGATTACTGAAGCCAGGGACCATGTTATGATTCTCTTCATCCAGCGTAAAACTGACTTCCTTTTTCTTCTTCTTAGTCGGTGTGTCTCCAGGGTTACACAGAACTCCGTTAATTTCTGGGGTCACCTCCATCACGACTTCTGGTACTTTCTGGTCATAAAGGGTCTTGTCTGAGTTTTGAATATAGGACTTTTTCAGCTTTTTGTCTTGGCGACAGAGAATGCAGATGACAGTAAATATGACAGCTGATATCAAAATGGTGAAGCAGACAATGATGACAGAGATTACAATGTTCTTATTTCCATTGTCTTCAAGAGCTTCAACAGTTGTTCCATTGGAATACTTCAACACAATGTAAAAGTTTGTAATATTATGCTGTGGATTATCTCCCTTGTCTTTCACAAGGACAGACACAGCGAAGGTCACATCCATATCTATTTGATAGGTTTTCTTCAGTGAGATTTTCCCTGTGTTTCTTCCAATGTAGAAAATATCTAGCTCATTACCATTATTGAAGAGATATTCTAGCTGGCTATTGGGACCCTCCTCATCCAAGTCATAGGCCTTAATGCTGGATATTTTGGAACCAACAGGAGCAAGATAGGAGATGGACATTGTGTTATTGTCTTTGGAGGGGTATACAATAAACGGAGCATTGTCATTTTGATCCCGCACTAAAACATTGACTGTAATCTCACTGCTCAGTGATGGTGAACCAAGGTCACGAGCCCAAACCTGGAAGCTGTAGCTACTACTGATTTCTCTGTCTAACGACTTGTTGGTCAGAATACTCCCATCAGTCTGAACTGTAAACGGAACATCAGAATTCTGAGACAGCTTAAACACCACATCCCCATTACTTCCTTCATCCTTGTCAGTGGCACTGACAGATCCTATCTTTGTGTAGGGATCAGAGTTCTCCAGCACAAAAAATTGGAATTCTGGTACCTGAAAGACCGGTGGGTTATCATTAATGTCACTGATATTGAGCACCACTGAAGCAGTGCTGGATTTAGGTGGATTCCCTCTGTCCAGTGCAATAACAGTAAACTTGTAAAATAGATTTGTTTCTCTGTCAAATCTTGTGTTTGCTGTGATCACTCCTGTTTCAGGGTTAATGGCAAACAAGTTGTTGGAGTCAGACGAAAGCTGGTATCTAACTAGAGCATTGAGACCATAGTCATCATCAATGGCCAGTACCTGGGTGATGAAATCTCCTACAGCATTGTTCTCATTGATGGCTGAAAAGTATATGGCCTGTTTGAATTTTGGACTGTGGTCATTTTCATCCTGAACATGGACAAGAAAATGTACAGAGGTCATCAACCTTGGGGTTCCCTGATCTTGGCATGTTACAGTCACATTATGGATAGCTTTTGTCTCCCTGTCTAGGGGAGACTTTATAAGGACAACATACCCCTTTCCCTGAACAGCCTCTAGAGCAAAGGAATTGTCAGAGATATCACAGGTCACTACTCCATTGGAACCAGAGTCTGTATCTTCCACATTGACATGAGCAATGACTAACTTTGGTTTTGAGGATTCAGAGACATTGACCATGCCTATACTGCTGGAGGAGAGGAAATTCACTCGGACTTTGGGAGGGTTGTTTCCGAAATCCTCCACTGTAATCCTGACCATACACTGAGACTCTGCAGGCTGTTGTCCCAAGTCTGTGGCCTCAATACTGATCTCATAAACCTTGCCTGCTTCATACACTAAATCACCCACTACAGAAATGTCCCCAGTGGTATCATTAATGGCAAAAATCTTCTTTATTTCATCAAGATCTGACTGGGTGGGACTGAAATGGTACCTGATTTCTGCATTTTTTCCTTCATCAGCATCTGAAGCTGACACTCTCAGGACGGATGTACCGATTTGAACCCCTTCCCTGACCTTAGTCTCATAAATACTTTGAGAAAAAACAGGAGAGTGGTCATTGGCATCTGTTACTTCCACAGTGACTGACAAAGTCCCAGAGTTAGGGTGAAGACCTCCATCAAAAGCCACTATATCGACTTGATAGGAATTTATTGACTCCCTATCCAGTGTCTTTTTTAAGACTAGTTTCAATATATATCCTCCATCTTTCTTTGTCACATTTAATCCAAAAGGCCCATCAACAGGAAGAATGGTGTAATTCTGTATTCTGTTTTTGGCACTTGAGTCTGAATCTGATGCACCGTCTATTCCAATGGTGGTTCCCACTGCTTCCGATTCAGAAATTTGCACCGTAATAACATTTGGATCAAATGTAGGACTTCTGTCATTAACATCCAGAATAATAATATTCACAGAAATAATCTCATATCTTGTGCTAACAGTGGATCGCACCATCACATCGAAATCGAGAGAGCACACCTCCTTAAAGCTGCACTCCGTTTCTCTGTCAATCACAACTGCTGTGTAAATGTTTCCATTGTCATTATTGATAGTGAACAAGGAAGCCATTTTGGTTTGGTCCAAAAAATCATATTTCAGGCTTTTGAATTCTTCATTTGTCATGTTGCTGGCAAGTTCACTCTCTGTGGCAATGTTTCCTATCAGAGTGTCTATTGGCTCTTCTTCCTGAAGAGTGAAACTGATGGATCCCAAACAAATTGGCAAGAAAAGGAGAAAAACTACAGTCCTAGCTGGAGTCATGATTTCCGGGTGGATTTTAGTGTCTCACATAACAAAACTTCCCTGTAAAATAATAAAATAAAAATCTTTTAAAATATATCATTGAAAAAAAAATCAAGTGTCTACCAATTTCTGAAAAAAGCATACAAACTGTACAATTCCATGTATTATGAGCTTGTTGGTGCAAAGAGAATTTTTCAATTAACCCATTAACCCTGGAAAGTGACCTCTCTCAATCCCTTCATCTCAAACTTTTTTTCACATTTTAAACACCAGCGGAGTTTGTAACAGTTTACTTAAGGAACAGTGACTAACCTTGTCAACTATAACTCTGACATTAATAATCTAATGTTCAGCCAGAAGCATCATTACTGTCACCGGGGAGCTTTACAACCCAGACATGTCCCCCCTGACATTGTCGTGAGCCCCCTGGTGGCCCCGGTGATGGGGGACTTTCTATTAATATTAGGGATTTAGATGGAACGATATTCAATAATACCAGCCCTATACCTGGGATTATAGAAGCAATATGAATTATGATTGTTTATCTGGGAACCTTGTTGATAAGTCTTGTAGGATCTTACCAGAAAGTTAGGATGACTGATAAGCCAACAATGAAATTTATTAAAAACATTCCTGTCCGACCCGCAAAAACAATACATAGCTAACGGCAGACATGATGGTTAGCAAGACAGGCAGAAAAATAAATGAGGGAATTGATTTTTATTACCTTGGTCATTTAAAATATTTATCTGTCACAGAACAAACATTTTGTTTCTACAGATGTAAACTTCAAAGAAAATTCCGCTCTAAAATATTGGTATTTCATTATGTTGTATTATCATTTAAATGAATGTAACATTTATTTATACAGATATAAAAGATTCTCTCGAGATGAAACAATGGTTTAACCAGCAATGATAGCACTGGCATTTATCTGTATAAAGTTTGCCTTACTGATCCTTGCAGGATTATAAACAGAAGCAATCGTCAACTTTTGTCAACTTTTCTTGACCACTGCTAACAAATTACAAGATAATCTGAAGGTTCTTAGTCATTTAGTACATAAACAAGTTTAGTATTTTAATTCCCATCAATCCTAAATTTTTGTGTGAACCTTTACTATTGCATAATTCGTTTGATCCAACGACTGTATTGAGAAAATACTTAACATTTCTGATAACTTGAGGAAAATCTGTACATCGTTTTTTAAGACTCATTCATGTAAATTTTTCTTTTTTTTTTTCTTATTATATTATCATTATATCATCATTAAATATTATATGAATTTAATCATTTGAGAAAGTTAAGAAAAGTTAAAATTAATTCAGAACAATAAATATAAAAATCTAAACATTTTGATATTATAATACTTACATACAGAACAAAAGTCAAATGGATAAAATTACTGATTAATTGATTGAATGATTTATGCATCTATACATATTTATTGACAGAAATAAATACCGGGTATATGATTTCAATTCTTTTTCATGTGTTGCTCGTCCATTGTTAATACAATTTCAACCCTTAATTGAAAAATGTTGTTTAATGAGATTTGCAAATTGCTACAACTATATTGATTTTCATTGTTAAAATTAACGACGAAAGTAAATTGATTACCATTAAGCTAATCAAGAAAAATAAACTTTTTACCTTGATCTTGAGTATGTCCGACTGAACAGTCCTGGTCAGTTTCTGTGAAGTGGACCCTGTAAGGAAATATACGAGATGTTAGGACAACACTTAAGAGGTGTTTGACATGAGGGGATACTGGTAAAAAGACTCGGTAGGTATAATCTAGTGTGACTCTCACTCCGAAAGTGTCAATATTGTCCCAAAAATGCTACAATGACCATTTAAATCCTCCTTACAAAACAGGAAGCATGGCAAATATTGACTGCTGGGCTTGTTGACTTTGTTTGTTTGTTTGTCTGTCAATTAGAGCCTTTGGTCAGAAGCTGTGAGGCCCCTCTCTATACCTGGGTCACAGGAAATCCAGGTGTCAGAGGAACCAGGGTTGGTGGGGGGTTACACAGGGCCCCACGGGGAGGTTTAAAGTCTTTCAACAGTTTCAATCAAACACTTCCTTTAATTCTATTGTTTGACTGATTGAAATGTCTAAATTACTGAATAGTAATAAACAAGCACGGCAGGGGTCATATTGGATGAGAATTAAGTCGTATATCTTCTTAAAGAAAACACCTGTATTTACATGTAAATGTGCAATATGTTAGAACCGAATGTCTCAAATATTTTAATATTAATAATTTTCTCTTCGTAAAATAAATTCAGAGAAGACAGTAAATGTAATTTGAATGTACATGATGTATATGATGTGAAAATGTGGTTACTTTTAATGTTCTTAAAGAAATAAAACTTAAAAGACAATTAGCTCAACAAACATGTACTTTAAAATATGCTGTTGAAAAAAAAACACAATGTAAAATGTAATTGTGTTAATTAATGCAACTTTCAGATATTTAGCATTGTTTTCTTTTACTCTGTATGTAGGTCAAGAATATTTGACATTTCTTCTTTAGTGAAATTAAATGATTTAGATGTATAACAACATCCGGTACCATTAGGAAAATTACCCCATTACATATTTTAATTCTGCTTTTATGTAATATAATGTACATCTATGTAGGTACATCTTAATTTCTAGTGTTTGTGTTCCCCGTTCTTTTCTAACTTAATCATTAATCACATACTTCAAGAAGGTGTAGATAATCCTAACAACTTAATGGGAATTAACCTGTCTGCGTCAACAAATGTCATCAAATAATTAAACATCTCAAGAGTTATCTCCCCTTTGTGTCGTATTAAGCTGTAGGTTTTAACACTGTAAAAATTCACACCTAGAAAAACGGCATATTTTGTCTTTGTTAATATCTGCTATAAAATCTGTGTTTCGCGAAAATATTTTTTTTCATTTTTGCTAAAGCCGAAAATTTTATTGCATATTGTGATAAGAGAACATTGTCCCCATGTTGAGATTTGACGTACATGGCACTTTACGATGGACACACATCATGTATATTTCAAAATAAATGTAAATTAAAAATACAACATTAATTAAAAATAATACAGGAGGAAAGTTCTCTTCAAATTGATAAAAAATGGAAATTATATCAGATACATGTATCTCAATCTGGACGCATTTTTGAAAAGTTATTGCGTTATCTGCAAGGGATAGGGGTTGAGGTGTGAACGATCTAATCAGATGTATACTGAGTTTATCGAATGTTACACTAAATTGTTTTGTTAATAATAGGTAATACAAACTAAAATATGCTTTGAAAAAGGAAAAAAAAAAGTCATTAAGAAGGATTCCTCCATAACTAAATCAAAACAAAAAATAAACAACAAAAATATTCGAACACAAAGAAACATATGCATGTAGTTACTAGTATCACAACAATCAACATTATATTTTTTAACTTTTCTTGAATTTTTAAGGACTGCATGGGTCATTACAGGTTAAATTATCGATTTTTCCAAGATATCTTTGTCAGAGAATATTCCAAAGCTTTTACTGAGTAAAGCACAAGTAGGAGGGTTTTACTGTTCCTCAACATGATCTATCGTACAATACTAGATACTTGTTAAAATCAAGGTCTAAAGCAGAACCAAATTATCATTAAACAAATCCCTTTTCTAAATAATTTCAATTAATTAACTGTACTGTTTTTGAACTTTACTGTTCAGAAATTTAAAATGACAGCTTTGAAATATCTCACCTTTATTCCAATAATAAAAGACAGGTGCCTTTAAAGATGTCTGCACCGTAAGTTCCTATTGGTATATGAAATTCAATTTTGACAAGAGCCTGAATAAACCAATAGACAAACCTCTTCTCTCTTTGTGATTAATAAAATGATCTAATTAAATATAAAAATGCAGAGTGCACTTAAATCTATGAAGTATCTCAACATTGAGAGATCAGTTCTCTTGAGAAGAATCATTCTCTCACTTCAAAATTAGACTATCTGTCGTCAAAAACGGGGAAAAAGACCCAACTTCTGAAATCAAATCCACCACCTCTTTATTAAAATTCTTATGATGGCACGACAGCGTTATTGTGTAGTCTTTAGAATCAATTTGTTAAAAGCCTGCGCTTCTCTCATACTAATCTTTAAAGTTTATCAAAAATTAGATAGTTTTTGTGATATTATCTCATACGGCGAAAAAAAGGACTTTTCAAAATATATTTAGTTTATGAGGAAATTTTAAAATAAACTAAAAACAAAACGTGGGAAAGAGAACACATAACCACAGCAAGATGACATGCTTCGATAACGTATGACATTCAGAAAGGAATAAAAGATCCTACATTAATTATTCACAATAAAACAGAAAATACTCACAGTGGTTTTACATTTCAAATCACGATTTGTTTTTGACTTCAGACATGGATTCTGGATTTCCTGCAGAATTTCCAGACCGAAACAAAGGGAGAGAACATTAATAATTCCGGTGATTTGTCCCTGATCAAGTGTCATATTGAGTGATCAAGTCACTGCAGTGTCCTGTCAGTTTCAATTTAGTACTATGGATCGGGATAAACACCCATAACAATCAAGACCCCATGTCCGCACCCTAGGGGTAACATTAATTGTATAATATATGATGGCCTTACTGACTGTAATTCATTCTTGTGGGTCAATTCAAGGGGCATAATAATAGCAAGGGATTAAAGGATCACAGACACAAAATAAAAAATTACAGAGATGAAAAGAACTGAAGATGTTCTTTATCTATTATACATTTAGAAACATGTCATTAAATTACATAGACAACAATAGAATTGATTTAAATGTTGAAGCCTTTGGGGTCATAAAACCATATTGTGGTAAATTAAGCGAACAACTGAACACAAGAGTTTTCATTTTGATTAAAGAGTGGACTTGCTTCTAATTTTAAAAGTACTTCAATTAATAGTTCTAAATTCACAAATAGAATCAGTACTAATTTGAATAATTTAAATGGAACACTGTATTAAAATAAATTGTGTTTTAAAAAATTATTTTTTCAGACTAAAGAGTTATTTTATCAGTTAATATTAATATTTTGATAAATCAAGCCAAGCAAATGTGTGAGACAAAATAACCAAGATAATATTTGTGTTTAAAAGTGTATCATTAAATTATTGTATATATAAGCATTGAAACAAAAAATAGGAATCGACAAGCCCCCTTAAAAAGTGTTTCCTGTTTTTATTACTTCTTTTATTAATTTTGTTCCTAATAACAAATAGTTTTAGAAAGTTTAATGTATAATTAATTTAAATAATCTGAAAAAATCATTTAAAAACAATCTCTGTGTCAAATTCATTCTCCATTACAGCATCCAAAACGAAAAAAAAACCCACATGCAATCAACAAAGTCAAACTTACCTATAAACATAAAAGGAAAAAAAAAATTAAAGAAATTCCCAAAAAAGGAAATTAATGTTATTTACAACGACAAAAACTCAAGTAACCTTTCCTGAAGTTCAGTGGGGCCTATAGGTTTCTATACTACATTAGGTACCTTCAGACACTTAGCACGTCGTACAAATGTAGATGGCTAAACCCAATTCATTCTACTTTTATCACCTGATAAAACGATTTTCATATTTGTGTTTACCTTATTAGCAATTTGCCTTCAATACCCCAATCTCTCTAATTCTCACGACCTTCTGTCCAATTTATGGAGGGTAATTTCTCCAGAGAGCACTAGATCCTATAGTTCTGACTACTTAAACATGACTAAATATGTATTCGGCGCAACCGAAAAATGAATGCAAGTCAATAGCATATTAATTAATAAAAGTGTATCCTCAAGCAAGCAAACATTGACGGTTTTACTTTTAATTTCCATAAGTTTAATTTATTAGGCAAATCAATTCGCTTTTTGTAGTTGTAAAAGTAAGGCTTAGCTAGTGCATTTGCACATGAATATGTATTTTTTGAAAACGGTGGAAAAAGTTCAGTCTTACCTCAGAGCTACCTGCGAAGTTAAATCTTGTGCAGCTATAGACTAAATGCAAAGATAAATACGACTGTTTCCTCAATTAGTTCTTTAATGTAAACTTTTAACAATGAAAAATAAACTGACTCTATAATACGGGATAAGAAAGTCCCTATTTACAATAAAATCAAAGCCGGTCATTACAAAAGTGAAAATAAGATTAAGATTTAAAGCACTTATAAACTTGAACTTTAAAAACAAAATCATGAGTCAGAGTGGCGATAATCTAGTACTAATGCTCTTTTAAAGAAGTCCCAGTTCATACAGTTTCAATGTCCATCCCCTCAAATCAAATCCCCGAGTAAGGCGAACCGAGTACACCTCTCCAAATCGGTAATCCTGTAAACAAAGGGACTTAACTCCATCGGCCGCAGGGTCCCACATCTCCCAGTGATGTGTTCCGACATTAAAATACATTTAAGTTAAAAAACGAAACAAATAAAGCAGAAATCTTTGCCCTTTTCATGAAATAAAAAAAAATCCCAAACTGACAAGCACATGCGTGGCAGAGAAATTTCTTACAATTTTTATTATTTCGAAAAAAAAAAAATTCGACATTAAACCAAGATGACAAATATGTCAAATGTCAAAAAAAAATTAATTTTTTTAAAATAAGACCTTATTTTGACAATAATATCTACCTTTTTCTCTCTTTTCCACAGAGTACGTCCACAGATGTTCAATAGTTTTTCAATGAAGAAAAAAAAATATTAAAAATTATAGTGTGACGCATCACTTCATCAATATTCAGCCTTTGGGAGGTGAGGCGTGAAAAGGCGAGCTCAATACAGACACTTCATTTGATAGCTATTTATAAAGACCTGACAGAAGACACCGTTAAACTTTTATAAAATAAATCATTTGAATAAATATATTATACAGATTGGCATAAGACCGGTCATATTAAAAATGGTTTATGAGTTTTTATTCAAAAGCAGAGATGAAAGAACTTCCACTCGAAAACCACAGACATACAACTAGGAGCAGATCACACGTTTATGCACAGACATCTTCACAAATGATTTGCATAAATTCGTGTGCTATCTATTTGATATTATTGATGACTTTCAATCAGATTGATAAAACCTATCAATAAAAAGGAGAGGTTTGCAAACCTGAGAATTTATAATAAGAGTATTGTTCTTTTTTATGCCTAACGCAGTTTATTCTTGGAATTCTTACTTCGCGGAAATCTTCAAATCAAACGGCGTCTTGTGTCTATTTATCCCAAACAAAAAATATAGTTTAATAACTAACTAAAAAATAAATTTTTGTAAACACAATTATAAAAAATGTATTCGAAGTAAAATAAAAAAAAAAAAAACCTTTGTCATTTCCTTTCCAAATGTCTTACCCTTTCCGTGTTGTCTTCAGTCACCTTTTAACAAAATTAATCCTGAACTGTCTGTATTTGTAGAAGATGAATACAGTGACTCAATGTGTGTTTGATCCCTTTATCCTCTTCTGCTACATTGACTTACAAGACTTGTTTCTCTAAACATTAGCTGAGAATCCACCCTATAGGGAGATTGCTATTTTCTTCACAATTACGGTTACACAAAGAGAGGCCGGATAATAGGTATGAAATTTATTGGCCTACTCCGAAACTTCAATAGGGGCCTGCAGAGCGCGGACATAAAGTCAGAGTATACTACAAATTTTATCATCAGGGAGATGAGAAAAAGAAAATACTAAAATCAAATAAACCCCGGTCAGTCTAAATAGCGACTGCTGGTAGAATGTGAAGTGGATTTACTCTGACATCTTCATAACCAGATAATGGAGATACTAAAAGTCCGGGGTGTTATAATGAGAGGCAAAAATCGGGTCCAGGGCGACATAATAACAGAGCGGCCCTCCACCCAGACTGCGGGCCACCGCTTGTGCAATAACCAAGCCTGTACCGTGCAATAAATAGATGCTTCAGCATCGCCTCGTAATTTGTTAATACACGGACGAGTGAGATGGTACCTTCTAATTAAGTCGTGTAATCTCTGGTGCCAGACTAATCGTTAACTTCTACTTACAAGACTTCTCTAATTTTCACAACTCTATTTATGGTTGTTATTTACATGTTTTTGAATTTTTTAAGTATTTTAGTAGCACAATAAATGTTAATATGAAATATGGTTGAAATTTACCATCTTTAATATCCTAACTGGTTCCAGAAAAAATAATATAGTAAATTTAAAAATTACCAAAAAGAAAACTGAACGGCTACAGTTGTTTTGATGTTGAATAGAATTCTTTCTTTACTCTCATTGGCCTTCGTGAAATAACGAGCTCAATGTTTCTCATGTATAATCAAAATTTTAGAAATGTTTATTAAAATAGAACCAAGAACACTATAATTTTGAAGACTTTATTCAATATTGTTAATGTTAAATTATATCTCTTTATGTCGGGAAACTATTCGTATACAAAAGACCGATAGTGCGTACTTGACCAATTCAATTGTATGATTCAAATTCATGACGAGTGACGAACAACTTTTATATTTGTTATAAAATATTTTTGAAATTGAAGATAAATGTATAAATGTTCATAAACACCGTAACACAACTCCTTATTAAAAATCAATTTGACTCATTTAGAAGTTGTGTTTTTTAATTGTTTGAAATATGATAACATTCTAAATTTCTGTGTGGCGACTTGATGTATGGTCGATATAGCAAGCCACAATCACAAAGCAACAATACTTGTTGCTCTTATATGACCTTCCACTAAGATATAATCAGACATTTTATGGGAGTTTCTAAATTAAAAAAGCTCGCAAATTTTCACCAAGGTTTTCTTAAGATGTCATCGCTGTATAATTATTAACCATTATGTCTTCTATTAGGTCTTATAATATTCCTTAGAACAACCTTGATTCGATGAACGGATTAATAAATTTGACACACGAGCTTGTAATCTGAAATTCTTTAGAGCGAAATTAGGGGTTTTAACCTTTTAAAATAAACTTTCAATAAAACGAAAGCTGAGGCTATCTCGCATTTCATCGCTGAACTGTTAAACTGTATCCAAAAGACAGCCAACGACAAAAGCGTTTTTTCATTACCACATATAAGGCTAGGCCCTGGAGGGAAAAATGTTTAATTGGTCCCCAATTTCTAAGGTTGTAACTCATCCTTACACTCCTTCCCTAAAAAAGACCCTCTTTTTTCACCTGCCCCGTAAAGCAACCCCCATACCCCAGGGGCATCTTGTTTATGAGACGGTAAATTTCCCCGCTTAACAGAGGGGGTATTTTTGAGTCAAGGAACCTTTGTTGTGTCTAAGGTGTAAATCTGTCCCGTGTTAATTGAAATCAGTAAACGATTCTTTGTTTAATTAAAATAGAAGGAAGTCACCTGGCAGGTGCCTTAACAGAAAAATACAGCTTTCTTAAGAAATTTTCTACAATAGTTATCAGACAGATAAAATTCTATATCAAGATGATACCCGATACCTGTTTACAACATGTATGGATATGTTAAACCAGTGGTGAAATAGTTTTCTTGGATTTTTTACCCTTAACATTTACTTGCATATTTTATCACCGATATAAATGCACAGACATGTTTAATCATGAAAATTTGTAAAATTAATAAACATACAGCACAAGCATTGTCATTCTTTATCCAGGCAATGTCTGGGACAAACAGATAATTCCTAGATCTTTCTACTGTTTCTATGGGAACAACAAATAGTGCAGGACACCAAAAACCTCTGATCAACAGGAACCACTTCAAAATGACCCTAGGATTCTAATGAGCTAGATAAGATTTTAAACTTGCGCATCATAACATTGCTTAATTTCATTTTAAAGCTCATTCATTGTTAAAAAAATCTCCTCCCAAGATTACAAGTTAACCGACGAACAAGTACACAAAATTCCTTTGAGCAAAAGTTCTGCATTTTAGTAAATGTGGTTTCACAGAAAGACCAAATCTGTTATTTTTCAAACTCAATAAAGTTGCAAAAGCCTTTCATAATGCAACATATACCTGCATGAACTTCAAATCCCAATATCTTTTCGAATAAAATACAGTAGAAAGACAATTTATAGAGATATTAGATGAAAACTGTTTTAAAAAGCCTATATACACAAAAATGGGCAAAAACTAAAGAATCCGAAGAGAGAAGTTATTTTCAACAACGGACAAACGGACAAAATTAACAAAATGTATATTCATAAAATATAAAATATATATATTCACACAAGTAGATATTGACATGTACATTTATCATTTGGCAAGGAAAAAATTCATACATTTTAGTTTAAAATTTGGTCATTCAATTTGTATATCTTTAAATGAAGCTCTTCTAAAGGAGAGCAATATAGTCTAAAAATAGCCACAACCACCTAGCCCTCTTAAGTTACATACGCCTTTTATAATGATACATACACTTGTCCGCTATTAACTACTTTGTTAATTTTAGTGAGACTGAGATCAAAAGTGAGCTCGTCTAAGTTTTATGGCCCCTAGGCCAGGTGAACTGATGACCAGAATCATTAAGTAATAATAACAAGGACTTACATGTAGGTACACGAACTTCAAAAAACTAAATATTTCAAATATCTTTAATGCAAACCAGACAATATGGAGTTATAGTAATTCACACTTTTTAAAAAATATTTATATTTCAGTGATTTACGAAATGGTATATTATAATTTAGTATTATATTTTTTGAAAGAATTGTGTGTACTTTTTGAATCAGAAACATTGTGTTTGTTGCAATTTTAAGGTGGCAGGAGACACGCGTACAACGTAGTTGCAAATACAGAAATGTGAGGAAGTAATAAATATTAAAACCAAAACTTTTGGCACCAGGCACTCATTAAAAATATCAATCAATTGAACTAGTAGATGCAAGTTCAGAGAAAAAAAATGAAATTTAATATTGTACCATGTTGATTGATTGAATAGCCTATGTTCAAGCTTACTCTTTTCAACTTTTTCGAAAAACAAATACCTGATATTTGAATGTGAACAATCATCAAGTTATTTAACCTTAAATCTCAACTAATGAATTAAAAAAATAACTTAACTAAGATAATAATTTATTAGTTTAAAAATCTCAACTGGCGTCATGCAGAATTCGATTTTTGTCTTTTTGAATTGAGGGCTAACACTATCATGCAATTTTCCTGTCGGAAAAATACAATACCAACAATCGCTCTGCGGCATTTCAACAAAGTCACCAAAATTGATTTTAATGCAGTATCTTTATTAATTTAAAAGTGATTATTTCTTTTGTAACGACAAATTGATTTTGAACACATTTCTATTAAAAAATTAACATATATTTTGCAAGGAAATATAATTATATTTTATACGATATATCGGTATATAATATATTATATCTCATAAATTACTTAAAGTAAAGAAAAAAATATTTCAAAAAATTAAAAATTAAAAACAACAGACCTTATAGACTGCCAGAACGATGAATCCGGCATCTAAATGAATGTCTAATCAACATCTGCCCCAAATATAAAGAACTTACAAAGCATATCACATATATCAATGAACTATAGACATTGTCAACCTAACGGCTATAGCGAGTCTATTAAGCAGTTCCTCGTCATTACATCTTTACAAAGGCACTCACTCTGTGCAAATACAGCCTAATAATATTGCTGGTAGTTCTTTAAGTTGAGCTCAACACTCAATAATCAGTGTCACTCAATATCAATGAACAGCTATTAGATTTATATTCTTTGATTGTCATGCGATAAAATTTTTATTTTTAAAGACCACGTATGCCTCATCCACTAGGAGACTACGCCACTTATCAAAAACACAAATATTATAATTTATGCTGTAATTTCGATCACTTTCACGTTGGTGTGTGGATTGGGGTTTAAATAATTGATAAGAGAAGTCTTTCATAAATAAAAGATTAAGATCGGTAATTTGAACAGAATCTTTATGCGACTGAATATAAAATCTTTTTAAAAATTAGATAAAAAAAAAAATTGAGCATGCGACAGTGAAAACCAAACACAATGATCATATGGTCGGGGCTATATAAAGCTCGAATTTACCTGTATGGATTATACAACTACATGTCAATATATAATCACTTGATTCTATCAAAACTTTTAAACTTGATAAAAATAACTAAAGGATTTGGAAATAAAAAAAAGAGATTGAAATCTTACCTGAAGCTTTAAATCTGACGGCAGTTTTGTTTTCGAGTTTAATCTCTTTTGGCTTGTGCGGTCGGAGAGAGGTGGACTTGCTTTACCTAACTCTGGGACAGATGACACCGGGCATCACCTGTAACGTGTTAATTTCAGTCCCGTCACCTACACAGTGGTCAGCATCTTGTCTTTAATATACATTACAACTAATTTCGAAGATTTTCTCAAAGATTTATACTAAAGGAACTATATACACGTATAATAAGCATAAATATTTATTGATGGCAATACATGTATATTTCTTAGAAATATTTATTTATAGGTATCAGTTTGAACCTGTCTCTTGTAGATACAGTAAAGGCGTTATCCTGCATTATTATTATTTTTTAAAAATCATTTGTTCTGTCTAAAATTTAAAATTGCTACGTGGTTCTATTTATAACATTAATTCATTTCAAAGATGGTGACTAAACTTATTTTTCCTGCAGGTACTGACTGTACGACCCAGCTTTCAGTGGGACAGAAGTTTATGGCCACCACGACAGTTCAGCTCGTTAATTATCACACCTAACGAGCCACAATTAATTAGCCTTTGTGCAGGGCGAGTGTTGATGGCAGACAAAGGTGACAGGATGCATCACTAAATGCCACTCACTTCTCCATTTGTTTAGCTGGTTGTGCGTTATCAAATTATGATGCTTTCATTTTACAAATACATGTTCATATTATACATGTATGTATATTTTGTTTGTATTTTTTTAAAAGTGTTGTAGGCCCTTAAAGTTTTTTTTTCCAGAAAACAAAATTAATAGTTTTGTCTTTACGTGGAAGATAGGGATGGATACATCGACACTATAAGGTCAAAACAAAACTTTAAAAACCTAGCGAAAAGAGGCTAAATGTAGTAAAGCCTGTGAACTAATTTTTATATCAAGAAAAAGTTATTATCCAGAAGACATCCATTGTTTCTGTAATGGCTTGTTAGATTTTGTTGATCAAATTTAGCAATTTAAAAATTTTTAACCGGCTTAAAAAATCATTTACATGTATATGAAATTTTGAAGCAAATGTGACCCTTCAGTGTTAAAATTTGAGACAAAAAGTCGAGAATTATCTCGGAATTATGACATCAACGGGTTAAAAATTGACTTGCAGAACTGTTGCTTTAATTTGTAACCCTGTATTCAATCTGGAAATCTTTTTTCATCATTCATCTGTACATACATGAAATACAATTACGTATATATTAATCAGTTTCAGAATTCAGAGTTCTTCTTAAATAACACAGCTGAACTGAAATTAGCAATTCAAATTAGCATCCTGAAAAACTGCAATTGTTCAATACATGCTATAATGTAACTCCCGTTCATATATTGCAGGTCGGTTCCAATTGCTAATTAGATTGACTGTTAACAAAAGAGGTGATTTCAGCTGGACGATGAAAGTTTCCCAACCTTTTCATTGCTCTGTCTCCTCTGGATTCTATCGATATTTAAATGGAAAAAAGGCCACTGACAGATAAGTTGAAGGTACATAGTACAGTCATGTAGATTTCTACAAACTTCACACCCTGAATGCACCAGTGTAATGAAATAGAAACTGTGCATTTTATTTCTATCCCTTTTTACCGTCTTTTGAATTGTTATGTATATCGTGTACACTTTGAATCAAAATTATTACTGGTTTTATAACAAGCATCATTTAAAGTTCTTCATTGCAAACTAGGGTATCACCAATATATTTCGGACCAAATTAGCCTATTATCATATCTTGAGCTTTCTTTAATGAAAAGCTCGCAGCCAGCGTTGAGGGTACATATATAACACAAACAAATATATATATATGTATATAGTAAAAAATAACAGAACGCCGATTAAAACTCTACCGGTTTCAATTGTATCATCAGGAGTTTGACATATTGCTCTATACAAACATTTCAAAGTATATTGTGACGTCATTAACGTCAAAAGTGTTGCGCTTTAGTAAAAATTAAATACGTTAACAGTTAGACAAATTGCGGGAAAATTGTAAATTGTCTATTATGACAGGGCGTTTAGCTTTGGTTTAAACAATGAAATAAAATGTTTTTCCTTGGTTTCACGTTCCTTTTCGGAAGTTTTGTTATAGAACTTGTATATGCACATGTTCTAATATCACGGCAGTGCACTGGTATTCAGTTTGACGAATTTGTTGACGATGGACCGTCATGCGGTGTCTTAGGGTGTGTTTGGCCAATATAATGCTCGCCGCATCCTGAACATGTCATGACATATATCAAATTTGAACTTTCGCAGGTAAAAGAAGAATGAATAACGAATTTTCTTCCGTTTTTAAAAATAAATTGTTCGGTTTCCTGTAAAAAGGGACAGGTTCCACATCTTGGATGATGACATTTTTTAACACCGGCTGTTTCCTCTGTATTGTTAAATTTGGCTCGTGTTAAAATCTTCTTTAAGGATGGGCTCTGTCTTTTACTTTTGATCAACTGAAATTCACTGAGTACGTCATTCATCCTTATAAAACTGGCATGTTGGTTTTGATGACTTGGAAAAATTCTTGATTTTTTGGATTGTGTGTAGATACAGAACGGGTTTTTCTTGTATCTGAATAGGCTGTTTCTGTCATGTAGTTTGGCGTTGTCTATTCCTTTTTCAATTAGTAAGGTTGGATAATGCCTTTGTTTTAATAATTCCCGTAACTCATCAAGTCTGACATTTAAAATATCCTTGTCCGATATTATGGTACAGAGTCGCCTAGCTAAATTATATGGAATGTTGTTCTTGATGTGTTTTGGAAAAAAACAGGAATGTTAGAGAAGGTATCCTTGTAATATACGAAATTCATGACCATAACATTAAAAATTAACTCTCCACATGCTGTTTTATTAAAAGTAATTCAGTCATTATAAATCCAAATATCGTTTCCAGGAGAATAAAATGTTTGCACTCAACACCAAATTTTTCTCTCTCAAAAAAGGCCACAAATTTGTTATCGAAGTTCATAAAGTTATTTTCCAATATTAAACGTTTTTGAAAAACGAAGTTGTTAATTCTGGGAATTCATCAATCCAATGTTCAATTGCTTCTAGTCCTAGTTCATACTGGTCACGTCAAATGACATTTGGAATATTCTTAGTGATTTTAAAAAATCAATATATCCCTTATATAACTTTTTATTGATACATATGGTTTCAAAAATGTCCAATTGATTCTATGTGTGATGGCCCTGCTACTATCGGTCTTAGTTTTAAAAGTGCATATACATAGAATATGATTCCTTACACAATTTGCTTATAATTGCGCTTTTGTGAATTTTTGTCCATAAAAATTGTGTTTTTTACTTCAAACGATAACAGGTAGTCGATTTCTTTTGTAGTTAAAATGCAATGATTTCACTTAATTTCTTCATTATATTTTTAGATCGATACTCTGTTTGTTTTTCAAAATCTTAAGTATCGAAAGGCATAAATTTTTATAATAATCCTTATTCATCAAAAAAATAATAATGTTTTCATCCTTCTTTAAATTTTCAATGGCTGTCCTTATTTTCCTAAATTATTTGAAGACTGTTTTCTCTGAACATTGTCTTTGGGGTATTTAGAAACATGTTCAATGAATTTATCCAGGTTATAGTTTCTTCCCTTGGGTGGGTCAAGGATTTGAAACAATAGACTCATCACTGTTTTCCTCATCTAAGAAAAATTCCGCTAATCTTAATCTTCTACAAAATGCTTCTATGTCATTGGTTAATTCCTCTGTATTATCTAGGTGTTGGTGTGAATTTAAGTCCCCTTTCAAGAATTTTAATTTCATTTAGTGGAAGTTTTTTATTTGATCAACTAAGCTTTGAAATTAATTCGGCTTGCAATAAGTAACTCTTTGCAACGGGAAATTTTGCTTGTTGATGTACATACATATAAGGTCGTTCATGGTATGGAATTTTCGGTCTTTTGTCTTTGTAATAGCTGCCGAATCCATTATGTGTGTTGAATGTGGGTCCATTAATTGTTTGAATTCTGGTTCGAGCAATGTTTGGATTGAATTTATGATGGTATTTTCTAACGTTGTTTTCCACTCATGGTCATAGTATTGCACTGGTTTCCTGTGCCAAAGTCACTGGATTTTGTTTTGAAGAATGGATTTTTTTCCATTGAATTCGTCCTTGAATTTGTTCTCAAAGGTCAGTAGCCATTTTTCTGATTTCATCCATCTTTCTATGGAGTTTTTTTCTTCTTTCAAGCATTCATCAGTCCATAATTTCATTACCTTTTTCAGGACGTCTTGTTGAACAGTATCTTTGAAATACAATAAATTTCATGATCAATTGATTTGTATTTATCTTCATTGTATTTCCCCCGCATTTGTAGTAGATCAATTTCTGCTTTATACTTCTCTAATACAAGCCGTTCTCGGCGAATTCTTTGGTTTTCTGGTTCTCCTCTAATTTCTTGTATCTGAAGTTTTCTAGGTATATATATATTGACTGATTTTGAATGGAAATGACATAAATAATTCATTCTTAAAATAAAAAAAAAAATCTTCAGTTTTCTTTGTTGCTTAGATATATGCGACTTTGTTGTATCATTTTCTGTTTAATTTTATACACAGCTGTACATATACTAGTACTTTTGACGTTGTGACAAAATTATATGTATTTCTCCAACTTTATCTGGAAAATATTATTCACGTTACCTATTTAAGTATTATTCTATCAGAAATACTGCTGATTTCTGGAAAAAAAAATGGGATTGTTTATCCTTGAAATTCGCACATTTTAATTCACATTTTATTAAAAGACAGTCATTATAAATCTAAAGTCCCCAAGCCCCTCTCTCTCAAAAAAGGCCACAAATTTTTATTTCAATATTATGTTAGCTATAAACTATATACTGTTGTAATGATTTTATTACAGAAATAATATAGAAATTGAAAATTTTGTGTGACCTTTGAGAACATTTTTTGTGAATGTGTTTTGCAACTAGAACTGACAAATTGTACGCGTATACATTCGCGAAATAAATAAATAAATAAATGAAAAAAAAAATCCTTTTACCCTTACATTTTGAACCGTCTACTACGCGGTATTTCAAGGTTGAGGCCATCAGCTCGTGTAGAGATTAATGCAGACTATATTATTTATCAACTAATGAAATTAATGGCTTGCAATAAGTATAAGACAAGATTAATGTTGACTATACATTGAGGGGAGTCAAGGGGCACCACAAATTTACACGTCTCCTGTCTCGCTGAAACGACCACAGGTGGTGCAGGTGTGATGTCAGCGGGTGAGGAGAGTATACAGAGAACAAGTTAAAACAAGGAGGTACTTAGATAAATAACCGTTTTGTCATTAAATTTTGTGCATGGACACTCTTTTTTACTCGCTGGTCTTTTTTTAAACATCCGACTCGTTTGGCCGTAAACTGAAAATATTATGGTTCTTTGTCACGATTCAAAGAAAGATAACTCCGATATTGTAAGCTCTCTATGTTGTTGCTTAATAGTTGTAAATTCTTTGTACTGATATACCACATGTATATTTAGAATAAATTAAACTGTCCCAATTTTTGCCAATCAAGATTTTTTTTATTCCCTCAGCTAGCATTATAAGAACTAACCAAAGTATGCAAAAAGTAGGAACAAACTACTGCTATTGGTATGATATTTTATTAAATATATTAAATAATACTTTCAACAAGTTAGTATGCATGCAAAAACTGAAATATATTAACTATTTATTCTTGTCAATTTGCATGATATGATTTCGTTAGAAGCACTACAAGTAACAGATGAAACCTATGTACATATAAGCTTCCATTCTGTGGTAATTAAAGCACTGAATCCCAGATTTATCTACTGTCCGTATTTCCTCGGCGATCACTGTCTTCTGTTCAGGAACTTTCTGTTCATGGGAAAAGCTGGATCACTGGAATTTGCTCTGCAGCAGGGTGCGCGATATCAGGTTAAACTCTTGTTCACCTTCTTGATTCTTCAGATGATATCCATAACGTCCATTTTCTCCAGTGGTGGCCGTTTTGGTCCAAAATATCCAAGATTTCTCATTCTGTCTGGAATTAAAAAAATGATGTTCATAAGTTATCGGTGATAAGTCTGTTGATGTTAATTACTTGAATCAAAAATCCACCAGAAATATCTCTGTTTTTACTTACTTAGTTTATAAATGTCCAGATAGCTGCCGCCTTTCCCGCTGTCACAGTTGGTTCTGCAGTCAGAGTCATCGCTATCTTCATCTGTCATCATTTTCTGTATAAAAGAAAAACGCAAATAAATAAATAATTTTTTACCTTTTGTATCTAAAAGTTGCATGCAATTGTAAAATATATATAAACTCTGAATATTTCTTTTATTTGTTGCTTTTATATGTTCTTACCTTGCACTCTATCAGAGAATTGGTGAACACGGATGTCCCCGTGGAGTTGTAAAGTTCCATGTTGTCAAGATCCTCGTGATCGGTTGTTGATGACGTCATATTAACAGTTTCCGGCGCCTTCTTCTCAGTGAAAGTGACCTGTTTCGTAGTCGTAGGTTTGTAGACAATGGCGTCAATTGGAATCACTTGCTGAGATTGCTTATATGCTTGGGCTCGATTCTGTTTTTCTTTCTTCTTTTTCTGGGCATTTCTCCTGAAAATGCACAGGATGGTTGTTATGACAACAGCCGCTACCACTGTGATTGCTACGATAGAAGTTGTCACCATAGCGTTCCTTGGTCCTGTACCTGATTCTTCAAGTCCGTTTACGTATTTCAAAATAACTTTTAACTTCGTATCTACACTGTTCTTGTTATATCCTTTGTCGCTAACTCGAATGTGAAGAAAATAGCTCTCATCTTTTTCTAACTTTCTTTCCTTGCTTATCCTTAAGGTACCAAATGTATTATCCACGGCAAAAACCCCTTCATCGTTTCCTGATATTATGCTGAATTCTAGGTCACTGTTTGGTCCCGATTCGTCTGCATCTTTTGCTTGAATAACAGCGACTGTGGATCCAACCGATTTTTCAGAAAACACAACAACAGTTTCATTTTCTTTGGCGGGGTAGGTGATGACCGGTGCGTTATCGTTGTTGTCTGCTAGGCGAACTGTGACGTCTGCTGTTGAGACGAATGATGGAGATCCCAAATCATACACCTTAACTTGGAAAGTGTACCTGTCTTTTTCTTCTCTGTCCAATGTTTCACTAGTTTTTATGATGCCGTCTTGAAACACAATAAAGGGGATCGTATTCTTGTATCCGTCAACAACTGAAAACAGCAAGTTACCGTTGACACCAACGTCTTTGTCTGTTGCACTCAATTGTCCGACCTTCATTCCAGCTGGCATATTTTCGAGGACGAAAAACTGGAAATGGGAAACCTTAAAAGATGGTGCATTGTCATTAGCGTCAAGAATAGAAATGAACACAGTTGTTGTAGCGGTGAGTGAAGGCCATCCAGAATCCACTGCAATTACTGTCACCTCATACTCGCTGGTCTTTTCACGGTCAAAGCTTGTCCTTGCTCTCAGAACACCAGATTTGGAATCTATTGTGAGTCCTCTTCGTTTACCCTCAATAAAGTATTCTATTTGGGCATTTTCGTCTAAGTCTTTATCAGTAGCAGACACAGTTAATAACTCTGTTCCGGGTGCATTGTTTTCGACGATTGATGTGAAGTAAGACTTCTTGCTAAACACTGGAGGGTTATCATTTATATCTTGGATTAGAACTGCAATGCTAACAGTAGAAGACAATGGCGGAATTCCAGCATCTGCACACATTACCGTGATGTCATATCTTTCTTCAGTCTCTCTGTCCAGTGGTGTTTTAGACACGATAATATATCCGGAAGACGGGACGTTCTGAAGTTCAAAGACTGCACTGGAAATGGAGCAGGAGACATTGCCGTTCATGCCTACATCTCTGTCGGTGACGATGATGAACGCTACGACACTTCCCGTTTCCGGAGACTCCGACACCAGAGCGGTGAGGTTATCGTTCGTCTGTCCTCCTCCACGTGACAGGATATTAACGTCAATCATGGGAGCGTTGTTCACAACGTCTATGACAGAAACAGTCAGATTAACTCGGGAGGCAAGCGGCTGATTTCCGTGGTCTTCACTTATAACTTCCAGTTGGAATGTCTCTCCGCTAACTCGGGTTAAGTCTTCTTTGACGGATATTTCACCGGAAGATTCGTCGATCATGAAAAATAATCCGAAGAAAGACGTTTCTCCTGAAAACCTGTAGGAAACACGTCCATTGTCTCGGAGATCGGCATCTGATGCTCGTATTGAAAGGACAACCATGCCAATTGTAGCGTTCTCCTGGACTGAAACGTTGTAGCTAGAATGTTCAAACAGGGGACTATTGTCATTGGTGTCTGTAACCGTGATATCGATATCAAGTTTGCCGGAATCCGATGCCTTTCCTCCATCAGAAGCCATGACAGCTACACTGTAAGAGTCTCTCGTTTCACGATCAAGATCTTTCAGAAGAATAAGAGAGGCCACTCGTACACCTTCTTTGTTTTTCGTTACTTGAAGTCCGAACACATCTATATTTGACGCTGTATATGTTACATTGCGGTATTTTTCTGTCGAGTCCCGGTCTGTAGCCGTCACGGTGGTGATAACAGTTCCTGCAGGGGTAGACTCCGGAACGTTGATATTAATCCGATTCTCCAAAAATCTCGGTGCATGGTCATTAATGTCATCAATATGAATTTCCACATCTACGATCTCAAAGTGACTCGCTTTTGGTGAATATAGGGCAACTTTCAGGTTGATGGCGCATGTTTCACGGTTTCCACATGTTGATTCCCGGTCAATGAGTTCCGCTGTGTAAAGGTTTCCATTCTGCTTGTTCAGTTTCACTAGGTTGGCGTGTTCCCCGGACCCAATCATACTATATACCAGATCAGACTGAGCCCCTTCTGGTAAGGTCTGTAGGATTCCATCAGCGGTATGTCCGATCAGGGTGTTAATATCCGACTCCTCGACTACATTGAGAGTTGTTTTAGATCCGTACGCTAGACACGCGCAGGATACCAGGAAAGCAAAACTCAGCATTTTCACAACAACAATTTCTGAAATGGATATAGAAAGAAATACTTTCAATTTGAAATAGTCAGACAGATGTTCTGTGGTGAACTATCATGTTAGATCCGCACTTCCCCTCGGATATTTATCGACTAGCTTGATACAATCTGATCAACATTTAAAGAACATTTATAGTATTTTTTTTTCCTTTTTCTCATGAGAATCGGTTTAACGCCTTCGGTGAAAAACTCTACAAACAATGATCCAATATTCTTCACCCTATCACACAAATTTGTTTAATTACTTATCAAAGCCTCTAGGCTTAATTCACTTAAACTTTTCTATTGTGTTGGGTGCATGGCGTTGTAAACAATTATGTAAAAGAATGTGTGAAAATCTGATGATTATTTATATTCGGACATTATGCCGCGATTTTTTTATTTTAAAAGTCAAGGAGGCGTCGAAATTAACAGGTTGAAAAGAAAACGTATTGTTAACCTTTGTAATTGCCGACAAAAGTCGGAATTATTGAGGATTAATCGTGAAATACTCATTGATGATCAGGAACAGACATGAATTAAAAAATATCAAAGAATACAGATACTTGAAGGGGATCTATAAACTGAAAGTAAAATGGTGACCGTTTTAAAATATTTTTCGATAAGCAATGTAGACTTAAAGATTAAGAAACCCAGAATATTTTGTTCTACGTGCATTTAACTTATTTTTATATGAATTTCTGTTAACCTATTCTACAAAATAAATAAATATTTAATAAGAAATATTATTTATTATTATTAAATATTTATTTATTTATTTATTTTCTAGAATAGGTTAACAATTATATACATATTTTCAAACAAAAAAATAAATAACTATAGATATGAAATAATTAAATAAATAAATAAACAATGTACTTCTCAATTATCTAAAATAATATTTCACGTTGGTATGAAATGTAAAAAAATTAATTATTTTCTTACCGAAAATTACACGTACAAATCCATGAAATCACAGATATAAAATGAATAAATCTGTTTCATCTACCCCTTAAAATAATCTTTCTTACATGTGCGGCTTGAGTCACAATTAAACTCTTACACAAACTTATCTAAAATGATAAAATTCTCACTACTAATAAATCGGCACCGACAGATTGTGAAAATATTTTTACATGTTTTTGATATTTTTATATTACGTCCACGAGCCATTATATGTTTTGAATCAAACAAATGGAATTTTATGGCCCTAATGTTACGTAGTTTAATGGCCATTAGTGACAAAAAATGTTTTCAGGTGTTTTACGACAAGTCCTTCTATAAATAAAGCATTGACAGTACTACATATTTATGGCTTTTACTCAGTTATACTTCAAAGAAACTTACCTGGAATATAAATAATTCAGATTACTAATGTACTAGTGTGTACACATGTCAAGTATGGTGAATAATTCCAAAGTAAACACAGCCTCTAAAATGTATACAGTGTACTATTTTCTATCAGTGATGGGTAGATGCTGAAGAATATTTAGCAAAGAAAATCCTTATATACTAGTTTAACACATTGACCAATTAACTGGCTTGTCATTGTAGAAAATTAAGAAACATAATTTCATATTTAATTCACTTTAAAAATTATGCAAAATTCGAGAAGTTCTACACGTGCAAGGCGTCAATTATGCCCCGTGGCACGTGCAGGACTTAGTCACACGCGTTTTACTTTTTGAAGCAATATTTTGGTGTGCTGGGCTGCAATTTTCTCAGGATTAATGATTCAGCACCTGAGGGGAGTGCACACCTTTGATTTATGACTGGGAAAATCCACATAATCCCCCGTTAATTGTGTTCTTTAATTCAATGAACCAGAGGGCCCCTCATCATCTTGATTTGATACGTTGACCAGTTTATGGTCAGTAAGGATTAAGTTAGATTTACTCCTCTTTTTACGTTGTACTGATTTTCAATGAACTTAAATATGGAGCCAAATAAAGTAATTATCAAAAGCAATTACGGGGACATTTTTATATTCCTTATTGCTATGTTAAAGATATTCTGTAATAATTCTTAATTTACAAATTGAAAGAAATTATCACACATTGTAACTCCGGTCATATTCATTAATTACGTGTATTGGCATGAAAATAAATCCATTAACTCATATAATAAAGCAGAAATGCATGGTTCTATAATTTTTTAATGTTAACCTTTTTTAATTGCAAAAATAATAAATACAATCAAATACTAGTATTCTCTCAAATATCTTATAAAATTTTATAAACAAGAACTTTCTTCGTATAATTTCCAATAAAGGCTTACAAAATTTCCACGTTTTTCTTATTTTCTACTTATGAATAAGTAAATATAAATTTTTGTTACTGTAGTGTCCTTTAAGACATCTTTTTCTTTCTAAATAAAGTCTGTAATATGACGAAAAGTCGTCGTATTGCAGATTATTTTAAGGAAAAACAATATCAGGAAGAAGAGTATGGAGAATAGAATTTCTTACTAGAGTGATGAGGTGCACGATCTCAAATAACTATCAATATTTTCCTATATACAAATAAAAACTCTGAACTCAAAATTTGACTTTTTTTAATGCCTCCCGAGATTTTCAAGATGAAGAATTTACCCCTATATTTTTTTCTAAATATGAAATCTTTGAAGAACTAAAGGCATTAAGTTTTGATTCAATTTAAGCTCGATATTTTTTAAAGGAGAATACAGACCCCAACCGATCAAGAAGACTCTCTGAAAAGATATTTTAGGATATTGGATGTACATTTTGAGATCAAACGCAGTCATTTTCACAGGCTATTTTTATACATTAGTATTTAATAATTACATTTATAAGCTTCTCAGTTCTTTCCTTCTTTTTTTCTGCATCAGGTTTAATTGATTTCTTATGTTTTTATTGTACCATGTATACCCCCCCCTTTCCGCACCAGGTCCAGTTTCTAGTTTGGCAAATACTGGCACATGTTGGATGGGTAAAAAAGTATTCATTAGTTCTTTTTGACATAAAGTTTGGTCCATACTTTGCTGACATTATATCTTCTGCTACTCCTTGTTAAATTCGTTGAATTGAAATAATTCTACCCTACCAATTTTTGGCACTACTTATTTCATTGCATTTGTATAGACCCATAGTTTCTTGATCTTATCTCAAGTTTGTTGTATTGTTTATTTACGTTCCTCCAAAGCCAAATGGTGTAATATAATTTTAAAATATATTTTAATTTCACCTGTGTCTTTGATTAAAGCTATATTTATGTTGATGACCAACCATTAATTCATTCCATCGATCGCTACATAAAGTAGACTGTACGAGCATATCTTCTTGAAAGATATATTGGTACGTCATATATGAATAGATAACAATTTTCCCCTTTATTTTGTAATAAACTGCAAAAATTTAAAACACAAGCATTAGATCACAAAAATGAATGTTAGTACATTTATACCTATACAACCGACAGCAAAAACAGACGTCAGTGATAAGACTAAGAACTCTAGAGAGAAGGACCACAAACATGACAAATATAAGACATACATGTGCGAAAACAAATGAAAAATATAACAAATAAATAATGTTGAATAAAATTTCATTCATATTTTGAAAATGATCACCATCATTACATGTGTGTGTCTGAAATATGAATATGCTTTTTATATGATGTGAAATGAGAAAGAGGGATCAGATATGCAAATTTCCTACACAATAAAATTAGGTAGTTGATAGCAGTGTATATCATGTAAATGTTTATGTTGTGAAAAAGACTCTCAGAATACACTTTGTGTAAATATTGTACATTGAGGGGTCTGGATGACTAGAACTATCTAATATTTACGAATAATAACGGAAAGGCTTTATCTAAATGTCAAGGACGGATGATGTACTAATCTCATATGATGACAATGGTAGTCCATTGTTTCTTGAAAAAATAAAAACTTTTGTACTTCACTCTGCAAACCAACGTAAATATATTGAAAAAAAAAATCTTGAACATTTCAATCAAATGGCACATTTTTGTGCGATATCATATACATGTAAAAAACAAATACTTTATTATATTTCAATGAAAAGAAAAAAAAGACACAATTTAAAACAAAATAAACAATTTTCACAAATCACAAATACATGTATGTGGACATTCTAAAGACGGCTTCTTGATGATACATATTATAAAATTTACCTCATTAGGTTTTTAGAACTTAACATCATTAAGTGGTCAAAAAATAAACATTGATTTATAGTTATGCGGTTACTTTCCAAAAATAAACCCAATATATAATGTTGAAAATGGCGAATATTGTAGGAAATAGAACCCTGCAGATAACATCCAAATAGGATGCGTAGGCTAGTCCCTTGTTTTGTTGAAGTTTTTCTGCTTTCTCTTTGGGTTCCGTTTTTAAGTTGACATTACCAAACTCATTCACAATAAGCTGAAAGATAGAAAATGGAATTACATTTAATATTTATGTCATTTTAATGCATATGGAGCAGAAATTCAAGTTCTTGTCATTCTTGACTCATTCATACATCTTTAATATCACACATTGTTAAATTAAATCATAAATTTTGCTTTAAATTTATTTCTTGATCTATTTTCCATTTGGAAGTACTGTGACTTGCTGTGTGTTGTCATGTTGTAAATTTTATATTTTCTAACACTCGGTAAATTCAAAATTTACAACATGACAGAACATAACGTGCGCTTACATCTTTCTTTTCTCCGTCCATCTGGGTCTGTCGACGATGACGCAGACCTTTTGTGACATCATTTCCATTCTTCTCTTTCTCTATCCGGCCAATTTTTGTTATTCTAAATATACTCTGGAGAAATTCTTTTTCTGACTTGTTATTTCGGCTCAGTACATTGGCCACAGAGAACTCGATCAGAGCCGCAAATACAAAAACAAGACAAGTTGTCATCCAAATGTCAATTGCTTTGATGTAAGAAACACGAGGAAGTGACGCATTTACTGCAGAACTCTGAGTGGTTATTGTGAGAACCGAGAGCACACCCAAGGAAATTCGGGCTGGGACTGAGTTGACATTGAGCCAGAACGACACCCATGATAATAAAACAATCAGGAGACTCGGAATGTACATTTGTATCATGTAGTAACCAATGTTACGTTCCAGGTGAAAGTCAGCTTGAAGATAACTGAAATTTCCTACAAAATAATAAGAAATGAAAGTACTTTTTTTTTTAAAAAATAAAAATTGTACATGTGTATTGTTTCAATTTAAATTCAATGATTGAAGTAGTAGCTACAAATCCGTTATCTCCTTTATATGGCAACAATATTTCAACTTTTCAATGTACCTCTGAATCTGTGTGTTCTTTCCCGGAAGGAGTAATTCCTTCCGGTGACCTCAAACTGGGGCAGGCTAGTCTGATTCAGGGCGACAGCATTTTCAGAAAGGTTGGACCACCTCAGCTGTATACTGCTGGTCGTGTATCCGACTATAGATAAAAGTGAGCACAGTTTGAACTGCTTACCGTGTTTGTTTCATGTCTTATACACAAAGAGAGATCTGCTTCGGTTCAAGTACAGTTAAAACTTGAACTGAAGTACAATCTTTATTAGACTTGACGATACTTTTTTTTTATACTTACAACTTTCTATCTTAATTGAACATGTTTGTTTGTCAAATGGGAATCTTTTTAAATTCATAGGACAAGACAGTGTTAAGGCGATTCTGCAACAGAAAATTAGCAATAATCATTGGAGTCAACTTAAATGATTATGATTCACAAATATAATAACTGCAGATTTTTTTCCAAAATTGAATACATGAAAACAATCTTGTTGAATATCAATCGTAAATGCATTTAATTAACCTGGTGGTGTAGTCTATCGTCCCGTTCCGGTGTAATCTCATCATTTTATTATCCGTCATCACATTGAAGAAGTTGGACTTTTTTTCGTTAGGGAAATACAAGTCCGGAACCCAAAGTCGCCCCATCTTTGTAGCGTCCAGTTCCACGTACTCCAGCCTGCTCTTCACCGAGTCAAACTTTTCAGTTAACAGTGTGTTGATCCAGCGAAGGTGTAACATAACAGAAATTCTAAAATCCTGCAAAAAGCGGATTATCCAATTTTAATTAGTCTTCAAACTTGAAAATTACAGTATAACCAAATTAACACGAATGATTGAATGTTTATGAGGCCTATTTACCATGCTAGCTTCATTGATTGAATCGAAACTATTAACGTTCAAGTCAGCCTCAATGACTGTAATTTTATCTGCAAAACAACGATGCCCAATTTATCATAGGTTGATATAAACGACTTCCATACAAAAATCGAAATTGAATTTGAGGAAACTGAAAAATAAAGGATATTTGTAAAAGGAAAATTTTTATTGATATTCTTTGCAGTAATATTTGATAATAAAGTTTGATATGATTATATTATTTTGTAAATAGAGCAAAAAAAATATTCAAAAAAAAGATGGGCATTGATAATGTTATGTAAAGAGTCAAAGGCGTTTGGCAGAATGGCATTACTTACCAGAGTCAAACTTATCATAGTTAGGCGGGTTCTCCAAATCCTTCTCACTTACGATACGCATCAATAAATCAGTTCTGAAATGATAATGATTTCACAGATTCAAAAATATGTATTGTATGGTAAAGTTTAGACTCTAAAACTGTATCATTTTGAATGGCACATTGGTCATGACGTAATCACGTTTCATCGTAGGGGGTAGCCTATAAGATAAATAGCTATAATCTGAAGTTAAGTGGAACCTCCAAGGCAAACGTCGAGTTGGGCGTACCAGGGCAACTTGGAGAGGGTCATGTGAGCTAGGAGAAAATCAGACAGTGTGGACAAAGCTGGGAACAAATGAAAAAAGCTGCTCAAAACAGAATGCGATGGAAGATTGTTGCCGAGGCCCCATGTTACACCAGGAACCATGATGAAGTTAAGTCTTCCTAATTGTATCGCCTTTCCATTTAGAAATATATTCTACTTTCTATAGTCGACGTACAGCCGGCCTGGAGGAGGCACTGAGAAATTGACAAAATGGACAATGGACACACTAAAACTATGCAGCTCTGAGGGTTTATCCACAGGTGACCTAATTATTTAGACAAGAAAAATTAAATAAAGAGATGGCTAAAGAAAATAATATTTTTATGCTTATCATATCTGCATGTATAAAGTTAACTCGTATATATTTTTTTCATTCTCAGACTGAAAATTTATAACTGTTGTCTCGAAATACGAATATTAGTGCTTTGGCACCATGAAGTGCATAACCTTTATGATTACATCTCTGTATATTATTTCAGGAGTATAAAAGTCGATACGTATAACAATATTTTAGAACAGAAGTGTGATAAACAAATTCAAGTGTCATTCAAAAGGATATAAACAAAATACAAAAATAGCCTGTTTATTATCATATTTTCACTCTACGCACAAACTTGGCTGTATATTTGCTTATCGTAAATTAACTTTATAAAAAAAGAACATTTATGTGTTTGCAAAGCAGATTTGTCATGTTGTATTCATTTGATTGACACAAATTTGATAAATTGAGTCTTTTTAGGTTACTATGTCTCACGACTTGGACGCCATTATGTTTCATTTTACCCAGACCATGCACGTCATGCCTGCGTTTGACGACATTACAGTTAAGCATCTAACCGAATGTGACAGAGAATCATCCCCTGGCTGTTGTTTCAACAAAACTTCCAGACTCGTACCTTTTTAGCTTCTCAAATGCCCTAAAAAGTGCTAATATACGAGCCATCGACAGATGCATTTCCATACTTAATGTTTTGATATTCCTTCAAATTGAAATTGGCTTTAACGAGACACACATGCACGTTTAGTACTCCCTATTCTATAATCATAATTGTAGTTTATTGTTATTTCTGTCATATTTACATAAGTGGGTCTGATGAGAGGTCCCAAACCGCTGCCTGTAGACACTCGTCTAGTTAATGTAAAGTGGAAAACAACTTATTTTTGGACAGAATTGGTTCTCGTACGGTCCACATTCTTTTCTAGAAACGTAAACCGGTATTTTCTGGTCCAGTTAAAAACATTGTCCTTCAAATGTATTTATACACAAGTTTATCTTTTAAAAAAGATCTACCGAGCTATCGCCGTAGCAATTTTTAAACACAAAAGTGAATGTTCGCGATCAACTGATGTTTAACAAGGCTTGAGTCTGATAGAGTTATTTTTTTTTTAATTATTATTAAAAATTCTATAATAAGTGTGGAACGCATCCTATTTGTCGCTTATCGTGTCTTGCATTTTTCTTAGCTTGGCGGTATTATCCAGGAAGGTGGTATAACCCCCCCCCCCCCAAAAAAAAAATGAAAAAAAAGAGATTTTTCTTAGCTTGGCGGTATTATCCAGGAAGGTGGTATAACTCGACGCAAGCTAGATCTATAGAATCTTGGCATTATATGACCCAAGTTTTTGTTGTGTAGTTTCACAATAAATAAAGAAATTTCAGAATCAAACAGAAAAGGCCAGTGTTATTTAATGACACAACGAAATAGTTATCGTACAATCTATCTATAGTAGTTTTTCACAAAATGCTAGACCCAAACTTCTCAGGCCTTTCCGACTAGCAGAAAAGTAACCTACATAATTGTATTACGTATATGGGGTACTAGATGCTATGACAGTCCCTCTTTTTACAAAAATTGAAATAAATGTTGGAATACCTATTATCTGTGGAGAATGGAGTTTAATTTAATTGAATGTAAAGATATTACTTAAAATATACTATAGAAGGGACTTTTAACTCTGTCTATTCTATATTTAAATAAAGAGGAAATGTATAAAATTTTAACATCCGGTGATGTTAATACATTCATGGTTGTTTTTCCGACCTCTAACGGAAAGACGAAATGATTCAATTGTGCTAGACCGTGAAGTTTTCCCAGAATGTCCGACCGTGAAGCCGAGCATGCGTACTGAAGAAATATGCAAATATGCACGTTCGAATTCGCTAGCAAAAACTTGACGAAATTTACGGCACGATGCTGCGGACAGACACGGTAAAATAGGTTACATGTATTCACAAACTTATACAAAGTACAAGCCATACTTCGCTCGAAATTTCTAAAGTCTGTTTTTGAGTGATTTTAGCACTGAAAACATAGTATATTTACAAATGAAAGTATCAAATCACGGGGGACGAGTTTTGTTTTTTTTTTAAATCAGTTGTTTCCCCTTTTCGTTAGTTGTTTTATGAGATTGCCATGTTGTAATACAATAAATTTTGTTTACGTTTGAATTATTGTTTATTTAACAGAAGGGATACCCAAGCAATGTCTTTACGTACATAAAACCTAGATATTTCATTGTCCCTCCTACGAGAACAGATTACATTACATCAGGAAATAAAACGCCCAGATCGAGTTCTTTTTTGTAGTCGATATGATTTTTTTTTTCATTTGCAAAATGTTCATATTAACGCAGTAAAATTAAATGCATGTCGTGAAACGTTTATTGTGTTTCATTTGGTTGATTTAGAATTAAGATAAATTTGGTTCCTCCACCATAAGATCATAAGATATAATATAAAATAGAGAAAGGTCAATTTTGTATATTAAAGCAAAAGCCACACGTATAATTTATTGGACCCAAGACTCCATAAATAACATAAACGTGACCAATCAAATAAATCTTTTTTAGGTTTCTGTTTGTTTGATTTACTGAAAGATAAAGTCATAATCATGCTAATATTTTTCATTTCAAGATAAAAGAAGCCAAACAAATATTCCATTTCATATGTAGGCTCGTCACATTGCTTTCGTTTTGCCGTAATTACATGGCGGGGAAGGCAAATGGGTCCACTTGAAGTGTTCTTGCTAGCTACTGGTTAGTGTAATGTCCCATTTATCATTCTCTGATTGACTTTACTCGCTCGAGTTACAACACAAGCATGGATATTAATCAAATCAATTTTCCATGTAAACGATACTATAAGGGACCTTACAAGACGTATGTGAAGAGATGGAATCGGACGGATAACAAATGCACTTATTATAAAAGTGAAGCTGATTAGTTTTTCTGGCTCTCACATGAAGGATTAGTCAAGCTATGTATTCTGTTGTGGTCCAGCTTATCGAAGAATAATTCCTCAAAGAGACTGGGTCCGATTACTTCCCTTTGCTTAACAAATAGAAGACAACGTTTCCCAGTTTGAAACAATTTTAGCATACCAGACAATTAAACGTTACTAACTGCGATTTCCTACCTCTGAATCCTGGAATAACTCCATGAAACTTTTGCAAAAAAGAATAAAGGAAGCAGCTTCCACAACTCCATTTTGAACTTTTTCTTTTAATCTTGGCGTTCCTGGATGCTCTAAAGAATTTGTTGGCACTCTGGGGCAGATTAGCAAAGTCGATATGCAGAATTAGTAACAGAAATAGCCAACAAACTGACACACATTACACTATTGATCTCAATCTCATGGGAGGATTTCCTTCGATGAAGGGTCATCACCCTTTTCCTAAACAGAGTATTCTATCGATGCCGGGATAAGAGCAGCACTGGATAAAACGCCAAGGGGGACAACCCAAGTTACCGGGGATTAGACTAGAAGTATCGTAAATTTAGTGTATCTGAACGAAAAAAAAGGCCTGAGATTTACCAATTGATGTTTGCAGATTTCAAATGTATCTAAGTCTTAACTCAATAAACATTATAAGAATCATTTATTTTTATTATATGCTAAACGTTTAATTGGGTGCTTGTGGTCTTGAACGTCCTCCGCCCCTCCAAATTTGTCTTCCTTTCGAAGCCGTATTTACAATGTATTCCATACTGGAAAGGTATAGAGATTGCGTAAAAAAATTCATGGTATCTAAAGAATAAAAATAACTTGTTTTCTGGAATTTAAACAAATAATTTTTACTATGTAGTAGTTGGAAAGCACTTTCATTTTAGAAAAGCTATTATGATTTTAAAGATACTTATTCGATTTTTTTTACTAAGCAGATGCACATGTGTAACATTACATAAACAATATCATCGTCACATTGTCTGCTCTATATGTTTGTGTGTTTACAAAATAGACCTATTGTTTACAGTATGTGCGGGTTTATGGAGGAATTATTGATAGAGCAACTTCCACGCTATCAATAAGTACCGAACGCTCTGTTAGCTACTGTACTACTCACCACGAAATATCACGTGGGCGGGAGAGACAATTTTATAGCGAAATTCATTGGCGAAAACATCGTGTCCATTTCACTTTAGTTATTGTTCGTTTTTGAAAAATAATTATTATAATAAATAATTAATTTTTTTTCAAGACATGATGAGCATGACAAGTATGTATATAATTATTGTAAAGGTTATGCAAGTATGTAGAAAGAGATTCACGATGCATCTATAGTATACAAAGTAATTCATTTGGATTTGCTCTTAATATGTAATTTTGTTGTTTCATCAAGTAAATAAATACAATCATGTATATGTATTACCTGTATTTCACAATTGTAAGGAAAGACTACTAATTAGGCATAAAGAAAATTCTAGTAAACATAGATAATACAGATGTTATTCTTAATTCATTTGAAAATAATCTCTTTGCAATTATACATGAACATACATATTTTTTTGAATTCAAGATAATTTGTACACTGACGTATATGATAGATATTTTCATACACAGTTATCTCTAGTTTCAGGTGGTTCCCGACACATGATTTAACTAAAGGATAAAAACAAAACATACACAAAGTAAATACATACACGTGTTTAATTAAGTGACGTTATGCACGTACCTTAATACTTTTTTCTCAGTTCCTTCATTTTGTGCGATAACCACGGAGAATCCAGCAATGAGCTGTAAAATCCACTTCCATCTCGCCATCTTTTCACGTTGCTCTCCCTCCCTCACGACATTGAAAATTCGGAACCGTAATATTTACAATTGGATGAACAGATTCTGGAATCAAATTATATATTTTCCTTGTAGCGAAGTTAAAACAGTTGGCAGAGAGCCGAGGATCTTTTTTTATCAATCTAATCACCAGTCGTAACTTCAGTTAAGTACGTTCCCTTCGCTGGTGTTTGAGAGCGGACGATGAAAGACGCGCTAAATTCAACATCCGAACCCGACCGGTTCTGAAATATGTATTTTCGCTTAAAAATCAATGACGACAGCGTATTATAGCTATTTGCAATGCAGCATGTATGTACCTTTCATCGTTATAGATAATCCGTAGTTTGATTAAAATGAAAATTAATCAGCTTAAAGGATTCAAAACTTTAAAGATAACTGCAGTATTCAACATCATAATATTGAATACAGACTGTTTCAACATCATTGATAGAGTAATCAATTTCAAATTAAAACTTGTTTGAGATATAGAGGTTCTTTATCCTACGGCTAAGTAGGCAAGAACTACAAGTACACGTATATGAAAGTCCATTTACAGAGGCAATTTGCTCATCATCTTATCCAGTACTTTAATTTCACCATTTAAAAAAATAAACATTCACTTTTAAAGCAAACATGAGAAACAAAATAAAACACCAAATTGAATTATTAAATTAGAAGAAGAGGCTACCCTTTAACAAATTAAAACAATACATTTAGTACAAAAAAACCCGGGTCACTCAACCTACCAAATCTAATCAAATAATTAATTTTTCAGGAGGACTTAATGAGATCATTATTATCCGAACTAGTAACTGTAAACATAAGCATTAAATAAAAGAAGTTTTGGTGTGAACAATGGATCGTTTGGCTTCGCCGCGTTTATTGGTTTAGCAGAAACAACTATCATCGGTAAATAATCAGGCACGGAATACAGAAAAAAATACAATATCCAGAGATTACAGATGGTTGGTATGCGCTCTGCTCACTGTCGCTATGACCTGTTTTTCGCTATCTTGAATCAAATATAGGTAAAATTTAACAAAAGAAAAAAATTATGATAAGAAATCTGGATTATATGCAGAGAATACTGAAAAATAGTCTTAATAACATTCGACTTTGGTGTCAACCCGCAAATGGTGCCTACATCTCTAAACTTATTCGAGCTCCAAGAGCAAGCTCCGAGCACGATCAATTTTTAAACCGACACGGGCTACAGACAGATAAGTTGACGTTAAAGGGGTTACATCAACCGCATTCGCATTTGTATGGTCGTTATTTGACCTTGCTAGGAAATATATAAATTATATAAGTATCCTTGGGTCATAATTAAGCTGATATGTTTCAAACAAATTGTTAGGCTTTTGTTTTTCAACTGAATTCGATTACTAAGTTTCCGTATTCCTGATCAATACATATGACATGGCTACAGGGGATACTTAGCCCTACTATGCACCTGACCAACCTTCTGAATTTGTGGGAGTCTGTGTTTGTTAGTGCTCTGGTTAAAAATTTGTATAGTTTAATAACTATAATTAAGAGTCAGTAAAATACTGCATATTTGTTAACGTGCTCTTTTTCAAGTGAGAGAGACTTAAATATTCATTTTTGCATTTCTGTTCGAAAGTCCCCAACTGTTGTTGTTAAAGATTTGTATAGTTTCACACACGTTGGTGTAACTTATTATCTGCTCCTCTGACACTCATTAACATTTTTTTTGCTGACATAAACGAAAAATCGAAACATGTGTATATATTTTGTGTATACATGTACTTATATTAGGGATCAATTCATGTTTTTGTATTACAATGTACTATATTTTTTAAGTTCAAATAAATGTTACCTGATACTTATAAATGTATTTAAGAAAAGAAGCTCAGTTTTATCCTCGTACCAAAACATATGTTTTTCTCAGTTTATCAAAATAATTTTTTGTAAATAAATTATAACTCGTTTTTTCTTTAAACTATAAAAAAACATTAGTAAGAATACCAATTACAGTCACGAAGAAGTGTTTATTCCGAGGATTAAAGTCAACAAGGTTAAATCATTCATTCTAACGCACAATTATTGCGCCACCAAGACATCAACCAAACTAGAAATAACATTTTATCAACTTTCACCTTAAACGGGATCAATTCAAACAGAGGGTTCTTGGTGTCATTGTTTGACGTAATTCCCTGTCTTAAATGAGGGAAGTCCGACAGAGTTTGTCCGTTAAATTGATTTCACTACATTCGCCAGGATCTCTTCTCTTCAAGCTTTATTAGCAGCTTGACCAAATATTGCGAAACACAATATGCAACTGATGGTTTGTATTTAATTAGCGTGATTGATTCGGGCTTCAGAAAAATTTATAATCGATGTATCTTGGTCCTAATGACCATATTTATCGTTTTATCAAACTCTTCCCAAGAAGCCACCGCTGCCAAATCTTCGTCATCTCCTTCTTTTATTATAAAACAGACATAGCAAGGGTTTTATAATTCACCGAGCCTCTGAATTTTACAAATACGCTGTTTTATTATTCTGTGATATTTCTTTATGGCTGTTACTCAACTGACTAATAGTCTTGTTAATTAGCCATCAATTTCCGAGTAAACTATATTTAAAGCCTCGCCAGACAAGACATTGAGGGAGATTTCTCAAGATAAGTCAAAAATAGTACACAGCAGGAGACAAAGATGAACAATATTAGTAATATCAATAAATAATATCAACCCGAATTATCTCCATATAAAGTTATGTATGTCGTCATTATTTTTTATATCCATCATGTAAATATGTCGGGTTCCTTTGAAATGAAACTGTAACATCCTAATCATTGACATCTTGTTTTATGAGAAGTTGTCTAACATTCTCCAAAATTGGATCCATTTCGGCATATTTTTCCTTTCAAGTTGAAGAAAGTGTTTTGTTTTTTATCAGATAAATCATATTACAAATAGAAACTAAGTGATCCAACAGTAATACTTGGTTAGTTTAAGAGGCCCATGGGTCACAATGCTCACTCTTGCTTAACAATAACTTTTCATGATTTTCATTAGAAGTTCCTTTTTCTCTTTATTCCTACGCAAATCTTTGATTACTGTACCAATTGAAATTGCATTCTTCATAATTTGAACAAACTTGAATACATATATAGACTATCTGAGAATAATTCTTTTTAACTCGGCAAAGCGTAGCTTTCCTGTTTTGTAAAGAGAGTTTTAAAATATCAGTGTATTCACTATTCCTATGTAAAACAAAATTCCCTTTCTAACTTTGGGGTTAATGATTTGGACAAACCTGAATCAGCACTTCCTGTTGATTAATCTAGAATATTAATGAAAATGGCTTTGCTGTTCTTGACAAAAAAGATTTTTCTTAAGTTTTGGTTTAATCTTTTAAGATGTAAACCTTTGATTGCATATTGTGGTCCCACCCTACCCCAGCGAACGCACATCATTGAGCTATCGTTGCAAACCTTGCAAAACTTGTAAACAACATCATTTAACCAAAAAGTGCTCTATAAATCTTATCTCCATTTTTATGCCCCCGTAAACGAAGTTTCCGGGGGGGGGGTATATAGTTTTTGTCGTGTCCGTCCGTCCATCTGTCTGTCTGATTGTTTGTCCGCAAAAACTTTTACCTTGCCTATAACTTTTGATTTAGTACAACTATGACTTTCGTATTTCACATACATGTATATATGTAATATATTCCTTGTGACAAGACCTTTCTTTGGGTATCACCAAATATGACCTTTAGAACTTGGAGTTTGACCCACTTTTCCACAAAAAATTCCAAACTTTTACTTTGGTAATATCTTTTGAACAGTAGATACCAGGACTTTAATACTTCATATATTTATTCTTTGTGAAAAAAACTTTTCATTGGATACCAACAACTTTGACCTTTTGACCTTGATCTTGGAGATTTCCGTTCTTATCAAAAACTCTAACCTTGGCCATAAATTTTGAACTGTAAAGGGTCAGTGCTTTCAAACATAAGTAATCATTGTGAGAAGACCCTTCATTGGATACCAAGAGCTTTGACCTTGACGCTTGACCAAGTTTTAAAAAGCAAACCTTGACCATAACTTTTAAAGGGTTAGGGCTAGACTAGTGCTTTCATACTTTATATATTTAATCCTTATGACAAGGCCTTTCATTGGATATCAAGAACTTTGACCTTGGGGATTGACCAACTTTATAAAATGTTTAACTTTGGTCATAACCTTTGCACAGTTAGGGCTAGGGCTTTCATACTTCAGATATGTGATACTTGTGACAAGACCTTTCTTAAGAAAACAACAACTTTGATCTTGGCCCTGGAGTTTGACCTACCTTTTAAAAAAACTCATCCTTGGTCATAACTTTTGAACAGGTGGTGCTAGGGCTTTCATATTTCAGAATTGTATTTCTTGTGAGAAAACCCTACTTTGGGTACTAATATATTTAAATTGCATTCAAGAAAAGCTTAATCGTCGCTATTGCGCTATTGCGCTGTTTAACAAACACATCTTGTTTTTGTTTGTTGTTGTTGTTTGTTTTTTTTTGAAAATGTAATGCTCGTTCCTTTGAGTTCAAATGCACATAAATCCCGATTTAAAATCGGTATTGCGATAAACAATAGCTAGAGATAATTTGTATTAAAAAAAACATGTGTAAAATGCCTCATTTTGTATCAAATGACGCATTTAGCCATACTTCTAAATATGTGTCGCTTCAATGAAATTTAACTGTTCATCTGCGCCCTGGTTCCTGTTGAATCCAAATCAAAAGCGCCTTCCATCTTCGTATCCGTCTTCCCAATTCATTCGAAGAATAATCTATGCAAAGTTTTGTAGAAATTGGCACACTGGTCCCAAAGTAGTCCGAAATATCTGACGTTTTCCTGGCTTTTTTATGATTTTGATTTTTTACGTGCCAGGAAAACGTCAGAACCGGCGCCATTATGAAAACCAGGAATTTGCCGTCTTCAACTGATTTTCAATACATGCAAACCGAACCAAATGCCAAAATTTTAATTTATCAATATAGCACAATGTCTCTATTACTTACCAATATCGATAAAAAGAAAATATCACTCCACATTTCGTTCCAGGACTTGCAAGATTTTAAAATGCACAAAATGAAGACAAATCTCGACAGTGTGATGAAATGTTTTCATCAGATTGTATATTCTGTAAATGAACCATAAAAACGATATTGGTAAGTACTAAAAGTATTGTACTATTGAAAACTTCTGAGTATGATATTTAATTCGGTTTGCAAGTATCTATAATCACCCCGAGAATGCCGCCTCTGGTTGGTGGCGGCGAATTCCCAGTTTTCGTAATGGCGCCGGTTCTGACATTTTCCTGGCACGTAAAATATCAGAATCGTAAAAAAAGCCTGGAAAACGTCGGATATTTCGGACTAGTCCATAAGAAGAAGACTATATTGTAAACATTCAACGACGCCGATGAAATTTGACCATAAAAGCCCACTTGAGCTTTACTATTCGTTATAAGAAGGGAAATCTGCTTGGCTTGTTCGCCCCTTTATTCTTATGGTTTTCTTTTTTCATTTATGCACGCTTGATACGTGTAATGTTTTCGTCATTGGTTTGGGGTATGATGACGTCACGTCTTTCCGTGCGAAAGCGGCGGTTTGATGACAACTTTTATATAATAATGACATATTAACGTTTAAGATGCATGTAGTGTTTCTTAACGGAGTCTCTAAACTAGATTTGTCACAAGTCCTCTCTGATCATGAGCAGCATTTCCACTCAGTGTCCCTTCTTGCAATTGCCAAAAACCTCTGGTAAGATACAACATTCATTTGTTCTTCTTTATGATATGTTCACTAGCACTTTACAAATGTAATGAAATCAAGTTTCTTAGTACATATTCATGTCATTGTCATCGACTAAAAAAATTAATGTCAACTGTTCCACAAAAAGGCTTACTCTAGTTCAATGAAT